>NC_060903.1:18810705-18883205 GCF_014805685.1 Silurus meridionalis
GACGTATAAACAAACACACACAGGATACAGAGAATCTGTGATGATATATAATTCTGTTACAGTATGATTGTGTGTGTGTGTGTGTGTGTGTGTGTGTGTGTGTGTGTGTGTGTGTGTGTGTGTGTGTGTGTGTGTGTCTGCACAAGTTATTCCTTTTGAAATGTCCTTTATGTTTAAATAAATGGCCTGGAGGGAAAAACCTGCAAATCTGAAGCTTTTCTATGAATAAGGTTCATATTACAGCTGGGAAAACAATCGATTTGTTTCTGCGTCGCAGCTCATCTATAAAACAACCACAAAACTTCATCATCTGAGTTCTAATTACTTACACATGTTAATGCACAGAACAATTTCGAACAGCAGATAAAACACATGATAATGATGTGTAGCAATGATATGATGATAAGAATATATGATAGTAATATTTTAGGAAAGAGTAAAGAAAACTGGCGATGGATTTGGCCATTGTTTCTTTTTTTATCAAACAAATTAAATTGTTTAGTCTCAAAAAATGGCCCAGCTGTAATATTTTGAGAGGTAAATATACAAACCCATGTTTACACTGAAAATGTAAATGAAAATCATTAATGCAATGCTGATGTATAATTAATTATTATGTATTTTCAGTTTCTGAGCATAGACAAGGAGATTTAATTTGATTAACTCACTGTAAACCTTTAATACACAGGATTTAATTATATGGTTGTGTTTGTTTGTTTGTTTGTTTTTTGTTTGTTTGTTCATGTATAGGGACTCAAAGTAAAACAATTGAACTGTTTTATTATTTTCAGCTGTTCACTGTTATGGTATAGAAAACGGCACAGTTGAATTCTCAGCTCTGATTGGTCAACAATTAATCACATGTTTATATCCTGATTTGAATGCTTTTTGTTGTTTGATAGGTTTCTATAGTAACAGCTCTTTTTTGACGTGTTTTTTTTCATTATTGATGGTTAGAGTCTTCAGGGTTAGCGCTTTAATATGATTTGATGATAATACGAGGTAACTTTTTCCATTTCCATCACGTCTTTAGAACAGTGGTGGTATAAGAGGAATAAAACACTTTGAGATGCGGTTGTTGTAGGCAATAACGAGACTCTGCTGTATAATAGTTTGTTTCCTTCTGGTTTATTGTGTATGTTTTTGTGTGATGTTGAGTTATTGACCTGTGGAATATTGACCTTGAGAGTGAGAGTAGTGATGTAGAGGCGGAATCAGTACATATCAGAAACGTGGGGTTACGTCGTCAGTGCAAGTTTTCAAGACTCTTGTGAGCTAGAGGAACATCAGGACTGTACTGAAAATGGAAAAGTGGGATTAGTGCATCCCTAGTGGTGTACTCTCTGTGTGTGTGTGTGTGTGTGTGTGTGTGTGTGTGTGTGTGTGTGTGTGTGTGTGTGTGGACGGGTGTGTAAGGGGTCAAAGCACTTGTCATATTTCCGACCCCGGCTCAATGATGCTCAAACATTTTCAAGAACAGAAAACAAAGCACAGATGTACTTCTGGACCGGTGTGTGATAAAAAAATAGAAATGAATGGAACTGTGTGTGTGTGTGTGTGTGTGTGTGTGTGTGTGTGTGTGTGTGTGTGTGATTATAGCGGCGAGCTTCATTGTAGTCTCAGAGATAAGTGAACACTTACAGTAATCACCTGCTTTGGAGAGCGATGCTCTTTATACACAGATAAACGTGTTAAAAACGTGTCGAGACGAATCACATGAGCGTGAAAAATGAAAGTACAACATATGATCGACATGTTTTTATTTTTAAAATTCATTTTCATTTGATACGGATTTGGAAGAAAATCTAGATAATAAAATGCATATCAGTCAATCAGTCAGTAAATAAATCAAATGTATGGACTGTAGCTTCACTCTGACGCTCGTTTATCGTCTAAATCTGTTTTCTTTTTCAAAAAGTATGTTTAAGAAGAGCTGTCAGTATACACAACATTAATTATGGTCAAAAGTCCGATTTACAGAAATAAACAAATAAATAGGTGTGTATTTTTTTATTTCTGTAAATCGGACTTTTGACTAAGTTTTAATGTTTAATCCAGAAACCTTAAAAAATAAATATAATTGTTTTCTCATGTACCAAAGTTTTTAATCATAAAAATAAACTTGAACTTGTTTTATTAAAAGTTCTCTGAAATATAAGTCAGGAATGACCTCCTGAAATCATAAATAAGAAAAAAGAGTCATATAAAGAAGGGAGATCAAATAGAAATGTTTAGTTCCGAATATAAGAAGATAAAAATAAGCAGAATAATTTTATTCATCAGTAAATCAGGCTTATGAATTTATTACTGATACACAAAATGCATAACATCAAAATAGGAAAAAACCTTAATTTCCTGAATTATATTTTAAATTGAGTTAAAACTTAATTAGATTAGACTTTTTTGCATAAATTGGAACATTTATTTATTAGGAATAAACACTTTTGCAATAAGTTTCTACATTCTTTTATTATTATTTTTAAAATGTTATGTTACTTTTATTATTTGTGCTACAAAAAAAATACATTTTAGAATGTAAAGAATTTCAGGAATATTTGAATCCATATTGCTATTTAATGACATTTTGATTAAAATGTTTTTTTATATTTTATGTTAGGTTTCTAATAATAATAACAATAATAATAATAATAATAAAAACAAGATTTTTTTATGTCATTAATGTTGATATCTAGTAGAAAGGTGAACAGTGATGCATCTGATCATGTTATGGAAATGATATGGTTTCACTACAATCAGAAACAGGAAATAAAGAAACTTCTTCCTGATCCTTCAGTTTTGCTGTAAATCAAACACAGAAAGTTTTTAGTTAATAAAACGTGACCATCGTGAGCTGCAGAGGAAGCGTGGGCGAGAAGGCGCTAATGTGCAGAACGCGGCATGGCGTGTTTCGCCCAGATTAAAAAAGAGAAAAGAAGAAAAGAAGTCCAGATGAAAGTCTTCACTCATCCTTCTGTATGTAAATGTCCTCCTCACATGCCTGTGTGTTAATTAGATCATCTGGCTTCCAGTCAGCAGTGTTCTCTGCCCGATGTGCCCTGATAACGCCCATCAGACCACACCTGTAATTACCTTCACCTCACACTTACTCATCGAGCTCTTTACCTCACTAATGGGACTTTCTACATCCTTTCATTTTCAGTATCATTTTCCTGTAATGTCCGGAGAACAGGGAGCTCATTTTGGTTTGATCTGTAGAAGACGCTCTGATTAGTTTAGAGACGATCCCAGAGAAACAGACAATGAATGGATGTGTAAACAATCACTCTTCCATCTGAAATCTCCTCCCATCCTCTTATCACAACCCAAACCTTCCTCTATCTATCTATCCATCCATCCATCTATCTGTCTATCTCTCACTCCCTCTTTATCTCATCAAAATCCTAACATTTACACATCACACTTTTCATCCATTTATAGTATCACTTCTTTTCTCATCAGTGTCGCTTTATTTCTCCCTGAACATCAATAAGATAAAATTAAACTAAAACCAATAACTACATTTAATGAAATACAATGAAATGAAATTAAAAAGAAAGCATGAACTTTTTGGTCTGGAAAAGTCACAAATCTCTGACACTGGAGACTCCTTCCATAAACATCAAACAAACATCTCCAGCAAAAGCATGAACGATTATAGACTGTCTAATAGCGAGAGGGCTTCAGTCGCTACTGAAAATGCCACACCTCCCGACCAATCAGATTGAAGGATTCGTCCACAACGTCCCTGAGATCCAACGGCAGTTTGTTTGGCATCTCTAATGCACCATCTGGGGATTAATAGCTCTCTAATCCGCGTTTCATTTCCCAAGCATGTCCATTCAGACAGAAAGAATGGTGGCGTTGTTGGTGCTCAAATGTACGTATCGGAACAATCAGTGCTCACTCGACCCCCTGAGGTCGAGGTCACGCCGCTCATTCCACGGCGCCGGAGGTCAACTGGGGAATAAATCAGATTAGCGGCGACGCAAAACACAGACGACTTTCAGTCGCAGCGGGATGCGTGTATCATCGGTATTCTGTGTGCATGTGCAGGAATAAAAGAGCAGCCTGTTTTTTATTTATTCTCACAACAACACACGCAGTCCATCATCAGCGCTATTTCCTCTCCTCGGTCGCCGCCTCGACGTGCAGAAAGAATCGTAATACGCGTTCTCTCCATCAGATAACACCAGGAGCATTCGTGTCCAAGACTTGCAGAGTTACATCCTCGATTCTGATTGGTTAGGAGGCGTCGATTTATTGTACTATTTTGGCAGTTCAGGTTTATGAACACACACACACACACACACACACACACTTGCTTTTACACGCTCATCATCAAGCACATGGTGACGGTTTCTTGTTGATCAGGTTAGCATCAAGTGTGGAAGGAGTCTCCAGTACAAGCACTCTGTAACCGTCACAGGTATCGCCATACGTTTTTGTTTGTTGTTTTCAAGAGAAGGTACAATCAAATAATAATAAAGCTGCCAGGATGTTGCGTAAGTGAAACAGGAAGTGGTTTTACGGTGTAAAATATGGCAGGTCACCTTCCATGTTTCAAGTCACATGACCGTGAACATTCTCGGCTAATTAGGGATAAAGAATAAGGTGCTCTATACGTGTCACATGTTCACTACAGCACAGTGAAAATCTTTCTTCATATATTTCAAGCAGGTCAGCGATAATACAACACTGAAGGTTAAGGGCCATGCTCAAGGGCCCCAAGACTGTCCGCTTGGCAATGCTAGCGCTTCAACTGCCCCCTTCTGATCAGTAACCAAGAGCTTTAACCATTGAGCTACGACTTCCCTAATTATTTGGATTCGACTGTTGTCTCAGGTCCTTCACCATTTGGTCTTCACGCTCATGTTTCTCTGTTACACTGTGTCTTTTCAATCTACTTCTTCTTCTTGTTTCGTGCATCACTTCGGGGTGTACACGTAATGGAGTCGCGGTCACTATGGTAGCGGTAACTGCTACACGGCGTACAAAGTGAGTAGCAGGCAACGGAGTCCGTTTTGCAGTGCATCCTGGGAGACGACTGGAGCCTGTCATTTTTAAGATTGAAGACAGCGGCTTGTGGAATTGACTTCCCCCTCAGTGGATGGTGTAATTTGTAGTAAAAAGGTCTTGAGTGTGAGTGTGTGTGTGTGTGTGTGTGTGTGTGTGTGTGTGTGTGTGTGTGGGGCTGAGCTGATGCAATCTGCCTCGGCAGCTGCGAGTTAAAACTGAGCACTCGTTTCACCTGGACGTCATCCATTCACTCGACTCGACCCTGTTCACTCTCAGCCAACAATTTTACAATAACGGAGAGGGGATGGGGGAGAGGGAAAGAGAGAAAGAGAGGGAGGGGGTGAAAGAGAAAGTAAGAGAGGATGCTAGGAATGATGGAACAGTCGGAATGATCACACCGGGTGGTTTGGTATTGTACAGGGTTTTGAGATCACGGAACAGTCTATTTGAAAATAAGGGGGTGTGGCTAATAGTGACATACATGCTACATCATTATAGCGAATAAATACAGAGGTAGATGTTACTAGCCAGCTGTTGTCGCTAGTTGCTCTTATAGAGATGTAGTAATGTTATTTTATTAGTAACGAATCACATCAGGAGGTTGTTCACTGTAACAAGCTTTATAGTAAAATTGTAATAAACAATTAACTGTATGTGTATGTGATGAAGACGAAAACCGCAGCAGAGATTTGATTCCCTGCTACGAACTCAGAAAATACAGTCATGGCAGAAATAATCCGCATAATTACGAGATGAAGCCTGTGATTGGTCGATGCGTTAGGATACAATCGCCCGCGGTCCCTCTTACGTGATTTTCCAGGCTAATTGCCGATGTTTGAAATTTCTCAGCATGGAATGAAACCTTCCGAGCGATCCTCAGGAGAGCAACACGCCATTAATCCTCCCTCTCCACCGAGCGCTCCGTGAGGCTCAGCTTTAAAAAAAACCCTCTATGACCTTTTTCCCATTTTCCCAATCTGGTTTTTCCCACATTCAGCGTGAAGCGATAGCGGCTTACGCCATTAGCTCGGCTCGTCCCTCTGTTGTCTTTCGCAATTTCAATTGATTATTCTCAAGTCGGTCCAAAGACAGAGTGGATCATTAGTGTGTGCTACAAATTACCGACTGGGAAAAGCTTGCCAAGTGTGTTTCACAGCACTGACACATCTCTGTGTGTGTGTGTGTGTGTGTGTGTGTGTGTGTGTGTGTGTGTGAGGGCTGAAACAGGCCAAATAAAGCTACAAGGGAGATCCGCATACGATCCGTTCCTCATACAGAACCCGTGTTTGAGAAGAGCGAACCCAAATGAGCGCATCGCTAATAACTTGACAACTGCAAGGTCACGGAGTTCACCGCTCTCAGAGTGCTCGAGAGAAAAGAAGACAGGATGAAATCTGTCTAATCAGCATCCTTTAACCTTTATTCTCCACTCGCCTCCAACGACCTCCACAACATTCTCATTCCATCACTGTCTCAGACGCCGCCACGGCCTTCCGCCTTTTTCATTTATTTTTCCATGCTACAGCTTCGGGGTTTTCACTTCTATTTCTGTGCTTAATGTCAATAAAATGCCATTATCGATTAATTTTTTTAATACGTTTTTTCCCCCTTATATTTTTTTCCGTCCCTGACGTGCAGCGTAGGAATGGAAATGTCAGTCGTTGTTGTGATTGCAATCACGATGACATAAAGCAACCTTTTAAAACTAAAGTTATCCCGGTTGTAAAATAATAAAAATAAAAAGTCGTGAAAGCTGTATAACCCGTGACCAATCAGCATAGACCGGGTTGTACCACGTGACCTCATACATTCTTCATACTGAAGAAAAAGATACGGACGCGAGTGAATTTTATACAAAATGACAGAGGATTAGTCTTAAAAATAAACGTATTTTTATACTGTTTTTGTCATGGCTTGTGGGCGTGGCCTATCCAGCTAATTTTTGGTAGTGGAAGTACAGCCTGTATATACAGTGATCAGACATACTATCAGACATTAGAACATTCTGAGTGGTAAAGTGAAGAACACTGATGATCTTCATCATGGCTCCTGTTAGTGGGTGGATTTATTTATCAGGCAGCAGGTGAACATTTTGTGCTCAAAGTTGATGTTAGAAGCAGGAAAAATGGGCGTAAGGATTTGACTGAGTTTCACAAATTGTGACTGTTTAAGCAGCAAAAGGAGAGCAACACAATATGAGGCAGGTGGAGAAAATGTTCTGGCTGATTGGTGTATATCTACACTTAAAAAAGCATATGTTCATTTTTTACGTTATTTTCTGATTAGATTTGCAAAACTAGCTAACTGTTCTAGCTGCGTTCACTGTACAATCCAAAATACCTCTATTCAAGCTACATTTATTTTCCGAAACATCTCTATACACGATTTTTGTGAGAACGAGATGAAAACAGTTATGTTTTCTTTGACTTTTGCGGGAACAAGCCGCAGACAGAAACTTCAGTCTGAGGAATCATATTTCTCGCTATATACATCATCGTTAAATATTTGTGTAGAAATCAGAAAAACATGGCTTGTTACTGTAGATTATAATCACCGTCTTCAGATGCATGAAGAAATTTAACACACGAACAGCAAAGCAGGAGTGTTTCATGGATTAAAGATTTATGGGTCAGAAAGCCTCTTGAAGCGATTCATGCTCGGCTCTGATGCCTGGGCCTAAATCATCTCCGTACTTCTGATGGTTGTGGAGCTGCCGGTGCGTGAAGCTGCTAGCGGTCGGCATGTAAATCGGCCAAGTTGTGAGTGTACACAGTGGACGTGTTAATGACACCGTCAGACTGTTAAAGGCCTCACGGGAAAGACGTGCGATAAATATCGACGACAAGCCGCAAAAAAAAAAATAAAAATTCTCCCCAAGTTGGACTGCGAGCAACAGCTCTATTAGCTGGACGCACTCCTGATCTGCTTATTTGTCAATGAGGTGGAAGTGACAAGCAAGCCCACAAACACACACACACACACACACACACACACACACACACACACACAGAGGCTCATTTGCATCCCAATAGAGAACGACATTCCAGTAGTCCAGCACAATGCCGAGAGAAGCCGCTGACCTGAGAGATCCCGCTGAGGTCTTCACACAGCTCTTATTCTCACGCCGGGTTCTCCTCCCCTCACCCAGGGAACCGCAAACAAACAAAAAAAGCAACACAGTTGTAAACACCAAACACACACACTCACACCTACAAGTTAAAGGTTTGTATTTAAGCAGACAATGCAGAGATGCGGCTGAGGTTCCTTCATGAGCGAACATTCTGGGTGTAAAAGCCTGGTGTGTTTTTGGACCACCGCTGATGTGCAGCAGAAGCTACAGACTCATTGACTCACAGACCACATTATGGCCTCTCACGTTACGTAATTAAGAGGTCCCATCTGGTCCGGGCAATGCTCCCTGACACTAATTGTGTTGGTGCACATGGTCACCCCATTGGGACAAAAAAAACCTGAACATTTAAATCCATTATCTGTTCCTGTGGAGAATAAAGTGCACATGTTGCAGTAAGGAGGAGATTAGGAAGATCTACAGGGGGGCTAGGAAGCAGTTGGAAAGCAGGATTGTGCCTTGGATGAAGCTTTAGCCCCCTCACAGTAAGCACCGTCACATGCTTCAAGCTTCTTAACACTTCTCTGTGTTGTACCAAGTAAAGAACTGTTCACAAGGAAAGGAATTTGAGGCTGAAAGTTTAACGAGGCTCAGCGATGTTTGTTTGAAATAACACATAGATATCAGTAGAAGGCTCTTTCCACCATCTTTGAGTCCTTTGACGTATTCGTATTATTCTTCTAACAGATTTTAGCAGGAATTCTTAAAAGACTTGTGGAGATTATGGTAAGAGCGTAATATGGCCTGCAGGAGCGCTCTTTCACAACACTTCATCTTCACGTCTTCACCTCCCCACAGACGGAAGAACACCGAAGTTTTACAGTGATGTTCCTTCAGAAAAAAGTGTCATCCAGTGTTAACTAAATCGGTGCTATTCCAGGGCTGTAATTGAACACCGTCAGAGATATAAAACGGACAGTAAGACAGATACGAAAATATATATTACAAGTCGAGATGAGCAAATCAATCATCATTCACAAGGAGCAAGTTATCGCATAGCATCCTAAAACCTGAGCAGTCTAGACAGTCCCTTCGTCTCAACCAACCACTCCCCCCACTACCAGAACAACTCCTAACCTCCGCCCCTGAACCCAACAGACGTCAGACGGTTCGATGAGTATCGATTCTCCGCCGTGCCCTGAGGGAACCACATAGACTGGCAGCACGGCTTTGCAAGTCCACTGAATGGAAACCGGATCATCCGTGATGGCCAGAGCGTTCCGCCCACACTCGATTTCCCTTCACCTGATCTCCTCCGTCAGAGGGAGGGCCACAATTGGACATGCCATGTGTCTCCTTCCATTTCACACTGATGAGAGAAGAGATCGGCTCTCTTCTCTCCTAATTGAGCCCCAATGAGTCTGGAGGATAATCAAACATTTACTCAGACTCGCAAGACACAAGCGGCCCAGTTCAGAGCCTGGAGGAGAATGGACCTTTTTAAGCTACCTTGTTCATCATATAGGAGAAGTGGGAGACAGTTTGTGTGTGTGTGTGTGTGTGTGTGTGTGTGTGTGTGTGTGTGTGTGTGTTTGGCGGGCTGTGCTGCAGCAGGACTTGTTATCTGTCACCGCCCGTGGCTGACACTCTTCTTCTCTTGCTCCTAATTGCCCCTGCGGGACTCATCAGGAGGGCTGCGACTGTCCGCTGTGTGCCAGAGCTAGCAGCAACGGCTACGCTTAGAGCCCCCGCTCACACACACACACACACACACACACACACACACCACGTCCCACCAGCTCACTGCATCCTCCACAGGTGTCATTGATTTTTACACTACCCCCCTCGTCCTCTCCGCCTGTCAGTCGTTACCGCCACCTCTCCAGTCTCTGCCTTCCCTAGAGACTCAAAGGGGACTGTGTCTTTGAGGAGGAACGAAAACAAGAAAAAATTTCAGTAGAAAAAATAGGCAACCACTGATGGCTCAAGGTCAGACAGAGAGCTAAGTAGTCTGGAAACAAATGTGCAAAGTTGGTGCTATATGCCGCGTTTGCTAATTAGGCCACGAGGATGCGGCGCATAAACATAAAATTGGCAAAATGCACAAGCAGCTCTGATTAGTCCGAGGAGTGTTAATCCAGCCGTAACGTCATCCTCGTATATCAAGCCAATGTGCGGACGTCTCGGCGTATTAGCATGCATACGAGCCACCGAAATTACAGACAGCATGAAGTCCAGGTGTCACGTCCGGTTTTATGGAGCGTGCAATTGTGTTTATGGACAGCAGGGGAGCTTCTACACTCCTTTACCCACGTCTACCTCTCTCTCTTTCTCTCGCTCTATCGCAGCAGGTCGGAATCATAAACGATTTTGGGTGGACATTTTTGTGGCTGAGCGTCAGGGGGTTCTGCAGGTCACGAGTCCGTGCCGAACGCCTCAGACGCTTAAACCGCTCTCTGACTATAGGGTTCGGACCTCCATAACTTACATAAACTACAAGTGCAAGAGCGTGTCTCTCTTTTGTCTTTCTTTGTTACGCCCACACACAACGCAGCGCACACACATCGAGCCTGACAGCAAATCAATACAACCCAGCGTCTATTGTTAGCTCGTTCAATTAAAGCCAGTCATAACGGAAAGAAAAGCAGAATGAAAAGCTAAAAAGCAGTGTGTGTGTGTGTGTGTGTGTGTGTGTGTGTGTGTGTGTGTGTGTGTGTGTGTGTGTGTGTGTGTGTGTGCCATGCAAACTAATCCAGCAAAACAACGCTCTTTCATCTGAATTGCTGGACCCTTTAACCGTCGCTCCGTCTACCGCTGACCTTCCCTCGTTCCATACAGACAGATGAACGTATGCAAATGTCACCGTCACTATTGTAAATCACAACCTCGGAGAGATGTGTAAATGCGCCCGCTGTCTCGCGTCCCATCTCCGGTCCCATTTACAATATACTCTATATAAAGCGAGAGAAAGCAGAAGAGGGGAAAAAAGGCCACCTTTAAGACTGATGAAGAAGCAGGAGTTATTATGTGCGAGCGGTGTGAACGCTTTTGTCTCAGACCTTCCGAGAGGTCACGCAGTGAGAAGCGTGTTAATTCATCTCATCCCTGCTGATCAACACACACATACACACACGGGTTACCGCTAAACACTTCTCTGGACATGGTGTTTCTTTTTGCTGATAGTCTTCTGCAGCAGTGTTTTGCTCTGGAAAGCGAGCGCACTCCTATTGATTAATTGATAATAGTTTTAGCATGCGCAGTTTAATTTGCGCTACTTTCAGTGTCAGAGGCTAATGGCGGTCTGTAGCGAGAGGAAACTGGCTCGTGCGAGTTTTATCGCTTCTGCACTAAACGGGCTCCTGCAGAACTTCACGCTTCACGCTTTCCAAACTGCAGGACACCAATTATATAGATATCAGCGGCAGATTTGCTCGGTGTGCCCCCTCCCCACACACCCCCCCGCACTGCCATCATACGTTTCCCTGCAGCGGCTTCTAATTAAGGGACAGTTGTAATGTTGCTACGAGGCTCGGGTCAGCTCTAATGAAGCCTTAGAAGCTCCTTTCTTCAAATTAATTGCTCGCTCTTTTATTGGTGTTTTAGGTGACCCCGCCTTTTCAAGCCGGCACACAGGACTATGAGGGTGGCAGCAATCTCCACTCTACACAGCTTGAATCTGGGCAGATAGGACATAAGAAGGCGATATGAGGACTCTGACAGTGTTCCTGCTCTGGGTTTGGGTGGCACATGTCACGGGCGCCATGACGCTGTTACGAGGAAGGGAAGTCTCACGGCAAGAAAGGAACATGGAGATTCTAAAGCGTTCCAAAAGAGGATGGATGTGGAAGCAGTTCTTCTTGCAGGAGGAGTACACCGGGACTGACTACCAGTACATCGGAAAGGTAGGAAAGAAACCGTAGCTGTAATGACTCCCTGGTCATCTTCTCCTGTATAAACATCTCATCTGATCTACCATTCCAGAATGAACCTACAGAATGTAGAAAATCCTAGAGCTGTGCACTGACTTGAGCAGTCTTAGAGGTTTTTCAGATTGCTTGAGGGTTCTTCTTAGAGCAAAGAACCTCAGAAAACTGCTCCTCTAACTGTAGGTGGATAAATGAGGTGTGACTCATCAACTAAAGGAGAAGGTGTTGGTACAATGGTCTAAAAGGTTGTTGATTTTTAGATCTTCTAGGTTACTTTGCTTGTTTCTAACAGTAGGTTCCCTCACTGAAGACAGAGCTGAATATAAATTTTACTTTTTGATTTTTTTTTCTTTTTTGCATTACTTTCTTTTGATCTCGCTGAGATCAGACCTGGAGATGTTCAGGTGGCAGAACTGTTAAAAGGCAGTTTGTTTCATTCGCCTTGTAAAAGAAAAACAGATTTATATAGATATCGTTTTCTTCCACTTTAAAGACCTTGTTGCAGATGCAGCAGCGTAAGGATGACAGAACCACAGGCAAGTCTTCTGTTTCCTGTCTGTCGCACACGAGCATCTCGCTTCTGCACAGGAGACGAGTCACGTGAAGGCAGAAACTCCAAGAGACTGCAGAGAGAAAAGAAGTTTCATCATTTCTCTTAATTCTCCATCTCTCGGCTGCTGTCTTTTAATAATCAGTGCTGAAAAGCGTGGGATAGGTGATGGTGGTGATTCTCCTCCACGGCTCCTGCCAGGTCGAGGATGAGGAGCTCAGGTCTTCAGCTCTGCCCACCATCACTGGCAGAAGGGTCTTGACAGATGATCAAAGATTTGAATATTGTATTAAAAAAAAGCCTGAGCGCTTTGACGCTTGGAGAAGGGTCACGGCACAGAGGGATGCTGGTGTCGGTTCAGCGAGGGCGTCGGATTTACACCACCTCCAACTGTGAAGCGAGAAAAATGAAAAGGTCCTGAGAGGATTTCCAGGTGGGGTTGTGGATTTATAAACTCGTGAACATTGCTTTCTGAGACAAAAAAGAAATCTTATTTGCTTCTCAAAACGTTTCCGTGTGCAGCGTAAAGGATGAGAACAGCACAGGAGATCGAATTCCAAAAAAACTTTCAGAAGAGCGTTAAGCATTGAAGAGTCATTGTGTTCGAACGTTCTTTCAAACCCGGCCCCAACAAAATGTTCTGATTTTCACATGCAAAGAACAGGTGTGGTTTAATTGAATTACATCTCGAAAACAATGATTCACTTCAGCCCACTCAGGAGAGCATAAAAACGAATCCTCTTTTGCTTCATCAGACGCAAATCAGATCCACAAATCCGCTCCTTCAGCGTTAGAAAAGGTAACACACAAAAACACAACGCTTCACTGGAATCGCAAGACGGGTTTGAAACATCGGACGTGAAGGATGGCAGGATGGAAACGTTCGAGTTTCTGGCGTGTGAAAAAAAAACCCAGGGCCGTGCCTCATAGAGACAGCAGGTGTGACTGGCTCTCTGTCTAATGAATATGTATTCACCTTGATTGCACATTTGATGTTTCTTACTTTCATGTGATAAGCAATCAGAACTCAATTTCACAAGAGCTCATCTGCACATATTGGATCGACAGGACTTGCAGCGAGAAAAAGAGAGAGAGAGGGAGAGAGGGATAAAGAGAGAGAGAGAGAGAGAGAGAGAGAGCTGGATAGAGTTCCTTTTTGGGTTTTAAGTTCATTGTTCTTTTCCCATAGAGAAATCCAGAGTATGATGTGAGTGTTATCACCTTAAAGACAGATTTCTGATGAATGACTGAAACTGTATTCCATCTGCAGCTTCACTCCGATGTGGATCGAGGAGACGGCACGGTGATGTATGTGCTGACGGGCGAAGGCGCAGGGACTGTCTTTGTGATAGACGCAAACTCGGGCGATCTTCACGCCACGCGGAGCCTGGACCGCGAGGAGAAACCGTCCTACACGCTCCGAGCTCAAGCCGTCAACAAGAAGAACGGCCAGCCTTTAGAACCCGAGACGGAGTTCATCGTCAAACTCCACGACATCAATGACAACGAGCCTAAGTTCGAGAAGGAGGTTTACACGGCTAGCGTCCCCGAACAGTCACACATCGGTACGTTTTTATTTCAACCATCGGTCATCAAATGCTTTTTATCATCAGACAAATCTGTTTCTCTTTCAACATAAGTTTTCGAAACAACGCAGCTTCTGTAGGCAGAACAATTTAGCAGTTTATCCAATCACATGCAATTATGTAAATTTGCGTCACATTCAAGTCTTTTCACATCAACTGAGGTGATTAAGTAAAGAGTCTTGTGATGAAAATGACAATAGAAACATTATAGTTATAATAAATCACTACTTTGGACACTTAAGTAGATTTTAAAGGCATTTTATTGAAGTGAAAGTTTAAAGGAGTTTTACTGGAGTAATGTTTTTCCGAGTGGATCACAACTTTAAATACTTGGATTGTGTACTTCATCCACCACTGAATGTATCTCATCTGTTCAGGACTCCAGAAAAATGTGGCAAAGTAAGAAATATTCGCAAAGTAAGAGATTGATCAAAATCACTGATATACTTTTTTTTTTTCTAAGGAACTTCGGTTATTCAGGTGACGGCCCATGACGCAGATGACGAGATGTTCGGCTTGAGTGCCAAACTGATGTACAGCATCAGCCAGGGCCACCCGTACTTCTCTGTCGAGTCAAATACAGGTCAGACGGTCCATCCAGTATGGTGTGTTTTCATTTGAGAGAGAGTGAGAGTGAGAGAGAGAGAGAGAGAGAGAAATACAATACGTAGCACAGAGAAAGAAAATAAAAGAAATTTGAGAGAAAGGTAGAGCAGGAGAGCACTTCAGTAATGTGAAAGGTTTGCATTACGACCCTCCCACTCGAGCACTTTGGTGGAACAAACTCACAGCAGTTTAATCATTTTAATGTGCACCCTGGACCGGCTCCAGCAGAGGTCTTTGTTTAAACAGAAACACAAAAAGCTCATGCAGCAGATTAGCATCCAGCTTAACAGCGATCCGGGGCGAGTCCAGATGTGGCACGCACCACGATATGCATGTAAGTCGTAAAAGGAGTCTATTCATCAGGACCCAAGGTTAATCATGGAGTTCGGAGAAGAAGAAATGCACAGCGGATCCCGGACTCGGATTTGGAGTTCCTTTTTTATGAGATGTAACAGATGAAGAGCTCGAACTGCCATCTGTGACAGCTTTATGGCCATTTGTAGTTTGGACACATTCTTTTGCTTTCCAGCGATTTCTTAGAGCCGGGTTTCACTGAAGAGCTCGTTTCAGCAAACCGCAATATCATATGTGGGTCAGTGTTAAAAATCTGATTGTGGAAGATACAACGTCTCTGTGAGGATACGATATTTTTGATGATATTGCTATTTATGATACGATATTTGACATTGCTTCTGTCTCTATGATACAATATTATATGATACAGTACATGATGATAGTGTATCTGGTAACTGAGATTATAGCTATGAGTGTTTAGCCCCCTAGTGGTATAGCTAGCCCTTTACAAGCCCGTTTTCATTCAAAACTCACAGATCCTGAATTAATTTAATACGTTACTGCCGTAGAGGTTTTTACCCGCGCCATAAGATTTGGAGAGCTTCACCACCGCACAGCATGCTCGGCTAGGCCGGCAGAGTGCCACACCACACCACAGCGCCAGTCTTTATCCTTCAGCCCAGATAATTCACTACCTGCAGCTGCATCCCAGCCGAAGCTGCCGATGCCAGTTACAATCTCCAAGGCAACATAAGGGTCAGCGTGCTTTCATCGAGCTTAGCGCTGCTCCAACACACACAGGGTTTTTAGCCACATTTTCAACACAACCGCGGTTTTTCAACTCTTCCCCCAGAGCCTCGTCATTTTGGGGATCCTCATCACAAAGCAGAGTGAGCGTAGCATTAAAGCGTCTCCATAGAACATAATGATGATGGAGCTTCTGCAGAAAAACAGGACCTTGCGCATTTCTCTTTCTCTATGTGTATACTGTACATACATACATATATATATATATATATATATATATATATATATATATATATACAGTAAGTCTGTGTGTATGTGTATGTGAGGGGGGAAACAAGCAACCCACACAGACCTGTGTTTCCTTCAGGCATAATCCGGACAGCCTTAGGGCCCTCGGACATGGACAGAGAGCAGAGGGAACATTACCAGGTAGTGATCGAAGCCAAGGACATGGCAGGCCAGAGAGGCGGCTTAACGGGCTCCACTATAGTCAACATCACGCTGACCGATGTGAACGACAATCCTCCTCAGTTTGCACAGGGTAAGGCTGCAGCACTGCACTACAACACACACACACACACACACACACATCATGAACAAGAAACTCTCCACACACCACTCACTGCTGTTTGCTGAGGATTTAGCTCATGAATTTTTAGTCCACGTGCGCTGGATGACAGACAATCACTCATCAGCGCGCTTTAGCAAATGAATACAAATCAAACAGCCGTATCGGGGGTGGACGTTTCAGATATTTATCACCAGGAGAGTGGAAATCTTACAAGGCTGAAGGGTCGCAGCTGACATATCGCTCACTAGTTTACATTTTCATTTACAGCATTTGGTAGATGCTCTTATCCAGAGCTACTTACGGTGATCTCGTGTATGAGGTGATATCAAAAAGGTTCAACACTACTGGTGTAACTGGTGCTGTTCTGACCCATGTGTGTTCCCACGTCTGCAATTTTATCATGGAGAGCGAGTAAGAACAAAGAACATACGTGAAATTCTGCATAAAACCCCAGAGAAGTTTGACCAACACCTTCACCACTTCAGATTGCCGTTTCTATAGTAATAACTCCTCCAAAGCTTGGTGTAATAAGATGCTTAATCAAGATTTATGTAAGGAGTCTCCAGTGTCAGATCTTTAAAAGGTTGGTACAGTTTATGAGGACTTTTTTGAGAAGGTTGTCAAATTTTGTCTTCAATAGAAAGATAAAAGAGAGACTGGAAAGGGAAAGATGTTATCGCTACTTTAATGTGCGTGAGAACATTCGTTGATTTAACACTTTTGTAATATTCCACAACATTAAGTGTAAACAGATAAACAGATGAAAAGTGTGACGCATCAATCTCCAGCAATTAAACACAGAAGAATGAGCTGAACGCTCTGAAGGCTCTTCATCAGAAAGATATACATCTCTGATGTTCCACAGTGACTTTATACTGATCTCCTCCCCTAAGGTGTGTATCAGTTCAGCATTCCTGAGCTGAGCGAGCCCGGCACCGAGGTGGGTCAGGTTCGAGCCTTAGACGCAGACATCGGTAGGAACGCAGAGATGGACTACACGCTGGTGAGCGGAGACGGCATGGACGTTTTCTCGATAACGGCTAACAAAACCACCCAGAACGGCATCCTCAGCGTCAGAAAGGTAAAGCCGGTTACTTTGGGCCTCCTGCCGCTCATGCAGTCCTGGTTACCGTCTCATTAGGGGATTCCATGCTGTGCAATAATGACTTCCCTCAGCTCAGCAGGCCTGAGTATTGTCCTGACTGAACCTACTACACATGGTGGGCACTTTGTTTCTTTCCCCAGCCTTTGGATTACGAGAGAAAGAAGTCATACACGCTGCAGGTGCAGGTGCGCAACACGTACCCAGACCAGCGCTTCATCAGCGTGGACGCTAAAGACACGGCTACGGTGCGGATAAACGTGGAGGACGTAGACGAGCCTCCGAGATTCGAGCGTCCCAGTTACGTGATGGAAGTGAAGGAGGACGCAGCCGTGGGCACCGCCGTCGGGTCGGTCAGCGCCGTGGATCAGGACGCGCGACGCAACCCGGTCAAGTAAGCAAAGTGGATCACGATATACCATGATTATAGATATGACATGGTCCTGACACAGAACCGGATGTACTGTAGATACGATGCTTTTTTCTAACTCAACTCACCATCGCTGTCCACAATGGAGGTCAGAAATACTGAAATACCCTGAAAGCGTGAGATGTTTTGGACTGGGTCGTTATCCTGAGAACGTTTCACTTCTCAACACTCCTCGGTTCAGAAGCACCTGATTTCAGTAATGAGCTCTTTCTCGCTAGATAATGAGGAAGCCTAATTAGTGAAATCAGGTAGAGTCATGTGCACCAAAGCAAACATCTGAGTGGAGCTGGATTTTACATGGAGGTCGTTTTGATTCGTGTTTCCACTATAATGGAGTTTTCTTTCTTTTCTGAATAATAATAATAATAAAAACAGTGATAATAACTTCACCTTGCACGATCTCCTCTAAATTCCCATGTTTTTCTCTAAAGCTTTTCTTTTAGATAGACGTCTTTTATTTATTAATTTATTTTTAATATTCAGTTTATCCGTGTGCAAAAGGCTACGTGCGTGATTGCGAAACATCCGTCCCCATCGATCTAAATGACCTTCACCTGCAGGGCTCGGCTTTATACGCTCTGAATGCGAGTGGAGAGCGAACACATCCGCACCGTGTCCGCTTTTAATTCAAAAGGTCCCCCGTGTGTGACTTCTATTGAATTAATCTTAATAAGCTTCCATTATAAAAATAAATGAAGATATTCGTTTCTACAATAAATGTCTCCTTTATTTGGTCCCCTCCGGAGGCCGCGGTAAATAAGAGCGCGGAGAAGGAAGCGCAATTACGGAGCCCGAGCAGCAGACAAGGAGCAGGACTTCAGGGCAGGTAATTATCAGACATCCGGGGCATCGTGATGGGGCAGCGCGGTCTTGCTGAACATCAGGAGGATAATTAGCAAATGGAGCGTTCCCTCTGAATGATTGCGTCTGAAAGAGCAATATCGCAAGCTCCCGCTGAACCGAGAACAAATGGGCGCAGGCCGAGAGCGGCCTTCAGGCTCGGTGGATGTAATCAGTTCTGCTTCTCGAACCTGTCACCCTTTTTCGCAAGAGTTCCAGGCAGCGAAGTTACCTTGTAGGAAGCATTATTCTTCGTTCAGTATGCAGCACAACACCAGCAGCTCTCCTCACTAAGGAGTATTGATTCAGAGGGATGGTGTCATTTCCAGGTACACAATTGATCGGCACACAGACGTGGACCGGATATTTAACGTGCACGCTGGAAACGGCTCTATATTCCTGCAGAAGCCTCTTGACCGAGAAGACCTTGCATGGCACAATATTTCTGTGATCGCAGCCGAGTTCAGTAAGTCATGCACACACACATTTCCATCTGTCAAAATATCACACTGACATTAGATTAAAATCAGAAAACGTGAGGGCGTAGCTGGAGAACCTTAAACAGAACTGTGCACGTAGAGATCTCCAACTTCTATTACAAACATATATAATTATTAAATGATTGAGAATTAACGTGATTTTATTAAAGCTAACCTCGTTACTGTTATCATTATCCATTCATTTCCATACAGCTGCAAATCGCAGGTTCATATCATGTTCTCATGATAATGCATTACAGTTACTACAGCAACAGCTCGGAAATCGGATTAAAGTCGTGTGTAATCACCAATAGAGTGACATTTTCTCTATGCGCATAAGAAAGGAGTCTCCAAAGTTTTGGAGTATACTCGAAAAGTAATTAACTGATTATTTTCTCAACATGAAGCCGTTTGTTTCGTAGTTATTCGCTGAGCTGCTGAGATCCGAGTTACACAGAGCTCATTACAACCAAATAAAAACTAGTATTCAATTAGTAATGTTCATGTTGAAAAGCTGAAATTCAGAATTGAAAAAAAGGAAGGAACAATATTAAATCAGGTGCGTCCACGTGACGGAAAGAAACGACGTCTAAAAGGCGATAAAATAAATAATTACTCCTAATTAACACGTGTCTACTGTTAACTCCAATTAATATTCGTTTCCTGACTTTTGCTTTGGCACTGCTTTTAAATGGACCTTGTGTGTGTGTGTGTGTGTGTGTGTGTGTGTGTGTGTGTGTGTGTACTCTGTTTTTTTCTCAGATAACCCCCAGCAGACGAGTCGAGTGCCCGTGTACATCCGTGTGTTGGATGTGAACGATAACCCACCGGCGCTCGCCTCCTTCTACGAGACCTTTGTGTGCGAAAACGCCAAATCCGGCCAGGTAAAGTCCGGAAGGTTTCCTTTTTTGCACCGGGGGGTGGTGGTGGTGTGTCGTGTCAATTTCGAGATAAGAAGCTATGAGAGTGCGAGCAGTTTGTCGAACACGGCGCAACCTCCTGACGGAGATAAAGATCTGCGATGAGTGTTTGGCCCGGGCGGATTAGACGTCGAGACCTTTTTCTGTCACGCTTGATGAGATTAAGTGTCGCGCCGGATGACAGGTGCTGTCACTTATCACAGCCACTTTATAATAACTACCTTTGCACACACACACACACACACACACACACACACACACCTCTCCCTGCTGTTCGTCATAGCACAGGTCAACGATCCGCCCCAGCGCAGGGCGACGCCCGACTCCTGAACACCCACCGGCTAATCTATTCTCTTAGAGATTTCGGATCCTGATGTTCAGGAGTTTCTCGGGAACGTGATCATGAAGAGTGAGTCGTATGTGTGACTGGTATATAATGAAAAGCTGATTGGGAGCCACCGTAGGGGCGGGAAGGTGAAGTGTCCGGATGGTTGCTATGGCCGACAGGCAGAAACACACTAAACACCAGAGGATTGCTGATTAAATTTTAGATGTGTCCTTGAACGAGGGCATTTAACCTCGAGTTGCCCTTGCTAACCACACAAGACAAGACCAAGTTCAATCGCTGAGCCGAAAGCTATCCTCACTTCCAATGAGAGCTCTCCAGTGTGTGTGTGTGTGTGTGTGGTGAAGTAGGAAGGACACAGGAAGGAAAAGACATTATATAAATGTAAAATATTCGACCGCGTCTACTAATCTGATTAAAAATGATTTGTGGAAAACAAATTCCACGGCTCATTGAAACTCGAATGCAATTGATTTGTATACGCAACACTAATTAGGATCAATTAGAATTTCACCATTAAGGACAATTCAGCCGTTGTTTTCCATTTAACTGAAGTCAGCAAGTCGCTGTGTGTATGTGTTTTTCAATTAGCGCTCTTTTATCTCAGAAAATCCAGACCATAACGGCGGTGGATCGGGACGAGCCGTCTGGTGGACATCGCTTCTTCTTCACGCTTGCACCGGAAAGCTCTGCGAAAGCCAACTTCTCGGTGCGAGACAACGGAGGTGAGTCATTTCAGAAAGTAGGGCACAATCAGAACCCATTTGGAGATTTACACCCTCTCGCTCGTACCCCTGCCTAAACACTTGTCCTTGTTTCTTTCTTCCGCAGACAACACCGCAGGCATCTACACACGACGGACTGGATTCCGGCAGCCGCAGAAAAACATGCACCTGGTCGCCGTGGTGATTTCGGACGGCGGGTTCCCTATGATGAGCAGCACGGGGACGCTGACGGTGCGAGTGTGTACCTGCGACCGAGACGGAAACATGGAGAGGTGCAGCGCTGAGGCTCTGAGCGGGACAGCCGGACTCAGCACCGGAGCGCTCGTGGCTATTCTACTCTGTGTTCTCATCCTGCTCCGTAAGTGTCACATGGGAGGGGAAAACTACGTGGCTCACATTCAGAAGTGCATGTGCATTTTTTCCCCCGACTCTTTTCAGGGTCACTGTCACTCAACACAAGTCTAATTTATTTCATGATCTGAGACTTATATAACGAGGGGGCGTGGTCTCTTCTAGAATGACTCCACCCTCATGCAGAAGCTCTGATTCGAGATTTGAGAAAGCAAAACTAAATCCCGACCATCGGTTAAATACGTCACACACCACACGTGGTCTAATGTTAATCCATTGCTGTTGGATTTGGCGAGTGTACAGAGATTTTCTAATCTAATTTGAGGTTTGTTCTGGCCACTCCCAGGCCACGCCCATGAGCCTCAACATGGAATAGAATGGAATAGTGTTGGTTGAGTCCGTATATGCAAATGAGAACAGTTCTGAGTGGTTGTGGCTTCAGCTGATCAATAGAATGGTGGGCATGTCTTTGCTTCCTCTGAAAAGCTGCTCTGTATAGAAATAAATAAATTTACACGATAATATTAACATCCACACGATGTTCCGTTTGAGTCGTACAGTATTGAATAAAACATAAATATGACGGAAACTTGTTTTAAGTGACCTCAGAGGAACACGTTGCTAGCATGCATGCTCTAAGCATTGACTAATTAATTAGGAGCTAATTTGCATAACTAATCAAGTGTCAGTTAGCATGTTTCCCAGGAGGTCATTTTGATCTTTGGTTGTAAAAATAGAGGCCCACATCTGGCACTTTAATCATTCCTCACGAGGTTTTTATCCGACGGCTACAGAAGGCCACGATATTATTCCATACTCAATGTTTATGTAACCGCGGCGACCGAGAACTAACGCCACGATAATCCAACGTTTCTGAATTCACCCCCGAAGCCTCCAGACAAATTACTGATTTCTCCTCGGGGCCAAATCCGGCAGCGGTGTCCTGTTTTTATCGCTCACTCCATCCGTCTATCGTCCTGTCCACGCCGTTACAGTGCACTCATCCTTCAGCCTCGCTGTCAGGCAGCTCTTTCTCTCTCTCTCTCTCTCTCTCTCTCTCTCTCTCTCCGTCATGCTCATGCTGCTCTCGGCCTGTCAGCCCGAGCCTTTGTGTGCAGCGACGTTACATTAATTACTACTGCGCTGCTCTGAAATGTGCACATCCGGTCAGAATGCAAAGTACAGCCCTGACACGCTTAAACGCTCCGGACTGATAAGTGCCACGCCGTCAGACTGTCAATCAGCCCACGACAAAGAATCCATTTCAAATCCATTCAAATTAAAGCACATTATTAATTTTTTTTTCATCTAAAGAGAAATAGTAGGATTTTTTCATGTCAGACTCCAGTGGTGTGGATTTATATTTTTGGGTGATATTTAATAAAAATCAAACTGGATTGGGTTTATAAAAGACGGTTAGGTGTGTGTGTGTGTGTGTGTGTGTGTGTGTGTGTGTGTGTGTGTGTGTGTGAAATACCCCGTCATTCACATGCCGAGCGCTTTACAGTTAAAGCACATATTATTACATGTTCCTGTTCCTGAGCAATGATTTTATATTCTTTTGAATCAAACCATCTTTTTTAACTACACTACAGTCTTGCTGTTTGTCTTTTATGACCTTCAAATCTGCATCCAAGGTCGTTTCTCCTAATCATCCAGAGTTAATGGAACAGTTTGCACAGCTGTGTTTGTAAAAAAAAAACTCAACATCATTCGAGGATGCTCAGATTGCGTACATCTTCTCTTTGTCACTTGTCAATTATCCCTCCTACTCACTCTGTGTGTGTGTGTGTGTGGGTGTGTGTGTGTGGGTGTGTGTGTGGGTGTGTGTGTGTGATTTTTTTTTCTCTCCAGTAATCGTTGTGCTGTTTGCCGCTCTGAAGCGCCAGAAGAAGAAGGAACCCCTGATTATCTCCAAAGAGGACGTGAGGGACAACGTGGTGAGTTATAACGATGAGGGTGGCGGCGAGGAGGACACGCAGGCCTTCGACATCGGAGCGCTGCGCCACCCGGAGGTCATGGAGGAAAGCAGTAAACTGAGACGTGACGTGGTTCCGTCCGAACCCCCGTACCCTCCACCTTCTCTGCTCCGGACAGCCGTGACATCACGAGACAACTCGGACGTGAGGAACTTTATCACGCAGCGCGTTCAGGAGCACGACAGCAGTCCCACAGCGCCGCCCTACGACTCTCTCGCCACCTACGCCTACGAGGGCGAAGGCTCAGTCGCCGAATCGCTTAGCTCCCTCGGCTCAGGATCGTCCGAATCGCCTCACGATTACAGCTACCTAAACGAGTGGGGGCCGCGCTTCCGAAAGCTTGCCGACATGTACGGGGCCGACGAGAGCGAATGGGACTCGTAACACGCCTCGGCTTCCTTACCGCGGAATTCTCACGCCGCCTTGTATTCCTTACAAAGTGGAATTCTAACAAAGTGCCCTTCTCCTCTGCCCCCCAAACTCCATCCAGCACATCGGATGCTGATTTTATTTTTGCTTTTTTTGCGCAAAGCCAGACGCAGTAACACACGGCGTCGACTTTAGGATGAAGGTCGTCATGGTGACACTTTGTTTCCGGATAATCCGGCGTGAGAACAGACGTCACGGAATCAGGAAGGACTCGGAATACGGATAATTTCTGATAAAACTCCTTCTTAAGCAGCGGTTCACGGCGGACCTTAAACTCTTCTGTGGAACGTGGAGTTCACACTGCGACGCCGTCCACGTCAGCGAGCGTTAACGATCCGGAGCTCTGATCGGCTCAACGTCAATCATCTGTATACTTGATTTTTGTTGTTTTAGTTTCAGTATAACTTCTGATGTACAGTAATCCGTCAGTGTTTTCCGAGCAGACGCGGCGCTTCAGAAATTCGGGTCGGGTGAAAGATGTTTTCGTGACTGCCAACCGTTTTCATCGTCTACTCGAGAATACAGCAGAAGCTTCCAATTATCTACTCGCTCATAGGCAGGAAATGTGACTCGCATATCTTTTGGCACGCGTCTCGAACTACATCCCACCATCTCACATTCCTCTTACTCGAGAAGCCTATTTACAAAAAAATCACCTTGCCCTAAACACGGAAAAAAAGACGCGTTCGTTTCCAAGAGCAGCGCGTCCTATATTTTATACGAAGAAGAATTGACAGAAATATTAATCCTTTTTCCAGATCTATGGATTTGAGTATTCCTAAAAACCACATTCCTGTACTGTACTGTTCCTTCTCCTTTTCACTGCTGTTTTTGTTAAACAGCAGTGAACCCCACCCCGGGTCATTCGTCCCCTCCCTGAATGATAATCGCCGCAGTCCGATGTTGAGTTATGACTTGGATGTTAAAATAAATCACCACCCTTATATTTTCTGCCCTCTGTGCCAGCGACTAAAATGAGTCTGGAATTGTATTTGCTGCCTCCGTTATCAAGGGGATGAAAAGAGGTTATTTTTTAAAGAATATACATATGATTGTAGTCGGCTTTTTTTCAAGCGGTGGGTAAATATTTGTGGATTAGGAGCCCAGGGTTCACCTGCAATATTCCCCTGCTTTGTCAGTGATATACTGTAAAAATAAAAGGTGATGCTAACTCCTCATGTTGTACAAAACAAACAAAAAAAAACGTGGTTTTATGAAACGGTGCGTCGTCGCTGTGTTTTTTTTTCTTTCAGGAGAGTAGATGATGTCCATGTACTACTATGCTTTGTGATATTTTGTACCGAATATTTCTATTACTGAATATTCTCGCGAGCCGTTCCACCTGATGTTGCTGTATCAAATGTGCTTTTCTTTTTGAAGGTGTGGAACCTCCATGCAGTTCATATGATGTACAGATTGCTCTTATTATAATAAATGTTCTCTTTTACAGAAGATAACGGGTGATTCTTTTATGCCGAGTGTCTCGCAGTTCAGGCATGAGGCAGGACTCAAATCCAGGCGTGAAGCCGAGCGCTCGAGGGTTAACGATTTTCTCAAGGACTCGAACGCCGGCGTTCTGCCAGTCCTGGGATTTTTAAACCTTCAGGTCACGAGTCGTGCAAGCCGCCGTCTGATGATTTAGCAGCTGCAACAAAGTGAGGCAATCATCTTCCACTCCAGAAAGCAGGTTAAAGACGACGCATTATGTTCAGGACCGAGAGATATTTGGAAGCCGAATGCCTGGTGTCAGGAATGAACTTGTCTCGCAGACCGTCCATGACGTTAAAAGTAATTATTAAAGGATAAAAATGATGCCTTTGATAAAATGAAAAATGTTAATTGTTACCAAATCTTTGTGGAGAAATAAAACTTTTCAGGATGTCATCATATAAAAATACTCACCTTCTACCATTATATTTTTTATCCATTTATAGTTGCATTTAGTGTTCATTTCTCAGCTGTTATAAACGTCCCTTCACTCTCAGTTATGGGGTTGGGGGCCTTGCTCAGGGGCCCACAAGTGGCAGGATGGTGTGGCTGAGATTTGAACTCGCGATATTAAAATGCAAATGCTCTTCTCACATCATCAACCAGACCTTCACACCCATATGTGATCCTTCTCCAAACCACACAGTTCTATAGAGCGTCTCTGCACCGTGCATCACTACAACTTCCCTTTTACTGAACCTTAAATTCCTAAACAGTGTTCCAGTATGACAACAACACGAGCTTCATGAAGACATGGTTATTGGTGGATAAAGGTTGATGAAGGATTTAGGTGTCCTCCACAGAAACCTGACCTCTGAACACCTTTAGAATGAACTGGAACTGGAGACTCCTTACCTCCTCCCTAATCCGTGTCTGATCTCATAATCATCACTAATCATCAAAGTCATGCCATAAAGCCTTCACAGAAGAGTTCTAATTATTATAACAGAAAACACACTGGGGAATAAGTGTGGAATGAGATGATCTGCAACTGCCAAGTGTCTGAAAACTTTTGGCAGTATAATTTGTGGTGAGCTCAGTACCCAGGAAAGGAACTGTTGTGAAAATCATACAGCAGGGAAATGTCAAATATTGATGAATATTGAGTAATCTTTATCCTCCAGAGCCGGGTTTGTAATCCGAACTGTCAGGTCGGATTCAGCTGTAATTCGGTCGATCACACGGATTAACCATTAAGACATAATGTATTACTTGAAGATATTCGATGTCAATCTGCTCTCACGTCTGGATACGACTGGAACGTAATCCTCCAGGCCTGATTTTTACGCTTTCGAGCGAAATTGAAAGCATCACCTTGGCTGTTGCCCGTCACAGATCGTCGGCTAATTAGCTCGATCTATAATTGCTGGCGGATTTGAGACGTGCGGAGGGGAAAAAAGGGAGGGGATTCGGTTTTTAAATTGGTTTGGGATCAGGCATCGAGGCAGATGGTGACATTTCACATGACGTCCGTTCTAACTCAATCACCCCGGCGCCCCGAGCACGCACTGAATATGTACGCCAACTCTCATCTCATCTGATCCTCGCCTGGCTCCCTGCACAAATGCATTAAGGGCTTAATTTTAATGCGTCCTGCCCCATGCCCTGGTGAACTGTGTTTTATTGTGGCATCAGGAGCCTCTAAACCCAAACACACTACTTCTCTCTCTCTTTCTAGACAGAGTTGTGACTTATTCCTTCTATAACGAACGTTACTATGAATTGACAGTTGACAATCGAGGAGTCCAATCAAAATCCAGCTAAAATCCGGGAAAGAGATTATCCCCGAGCGAGAGCAGAGGCCACAAAGCAATACCTAAAACAAGGTCCATGTGCCTAATCCCTGTCATGCTAAGCTGATGGAGGGTTATGTATGCTAGCCCTTGGTAATAAATAAATAGAAAACTTGAATTGAAGCTGAGTTCTCGGTCTCGAAGCCTGCAGAGACTGAAGATTGTCTTCCTCTGTCTATTTCTCAGCACCAGAACCAAATCCATGTCGTGAAGGAGAAATCCAACCTATTAGGTATTTTACAAAAGATTTTGGTTTCCTCTATGACGCACACTGCTTTAGTGTCCATCATCTCATCTGACCAGATCCGTTTCTATGCTAATAACACCCTCAGTAGTAACTGCTAATACCTAGCCTAGCTAAGTCTCAGTATAAACACCAATCAGCCATAACATTATGACCACCTGCCTAATATTGTGTTGGTCTCCTTTTGCTGCTGAAACATTCATGATCATCAACAGCATAACAGCATGATCTTCTTCAGCAGTTCCACACGGATCACGGACCAGCCTTCGCTCCCCACATGCATTAATGATCCTCGTCTCCCACGACCCTGTCTCCGGTTCACCACTGTTCCTTCCTTGGAGCACTTTTGATAGATTCTGATCACTGCAGACCAGGAACATCCCACAAGAGCTGCAGATTTGAAGATGTTCTGACCCAGACGTCTAGACGTCACAATTTGTCAAACTTGCTCAAATCCTTACTCTCGTCCATTTTTCCTGCTTCTAACATCAACTTTGAGGAGAAAATGTTCACCTGCTGCTTAATAAATGAATCCACCCACTAACAGGAGCCATGATGAAGATCATCAGTGTTCTTCACTTCATTGCTCATTATAATGTCAATGTTTTTCCTGATCAGTGTATCATCGTTGCTGCATTTGGGATCCAAAGTCTGCGGTATATCATTTCTTATTAACATGTGGCTATAAATTGAAAAGTGAGAAGAAACTCTTGTTGTTTTGTTTTTTTAGTGAAATCTGATGTTTTGTCCTCGAGTTTGTTGAATATTTCTTCAACATGAAATTCTATCAGGGTTAAAATTGGTTTTGTGTGTGTGTGTGTGTGTGTGTGTGTGTGTGTGTGTGTGGTCTAAATCAGTGCCAGTCAGCCATATCGCATCTGAGCACCAGTCATCACGGCAAGGCAAAAAAATCTGCTACGTCACGTTCTATTAACCTCGGCTGTCTGTTTAGCCTTAATCTCGGACAGGCGTGTCATACACGGAGCAGCGCTGAGCGATGATCATCCTCTTCTCACACTTCGATTTCTTATTTCTTTCCTCCTATTTAACGTCATGTCATGTCTCTGCTGACGACGTAAGTTTTCGGTGTTAATAGCAGAAGCCAAAATTCACTCAGACTGATGACGACTCCATCGAGATAAGCCACCGCAAATGTGCAACAACAAAATGTGTTGTTTCTTTTTTCTATTATCGAAGCGACAGTGTTTGGATTTTATTATTTATCACAACTATTCTCCACTCGCTCTCTGACTGACTGCTTAGCATTATTCTCCTGTTTTATCCTCTTTACATTCGCTATAGTTCTGAGTCATTTCCCAGGCACAAGCCTGTTTATTTTGTGGGATAAAGAACATTTGGCTTGGGCTAGAAATAAGCTTGTGTGAAGATACGTCACCGTTTTATCTAACAGAGTTGTAAGTGTGCTTAGTGCTCATTAAAAACTTCTCAAAGCAATCATTAGGCAGCGTCATGGCCAACGCATTTGATGGATTACTCTAATTAATGTGGACCGCTACGCTTTTTTCCTGCATTGTTACAGATGTGGAACATTAATCTCTTAATTTTACACACCTCTCAGTTGAATGACTTTTTTTTTTCTCTCGTTTCAGTGTGTCATGAACAGTCTGACACCAGGCGAAAGCACTTTCGCTATTTTTAAAATGAACTCTAACACTTTCATGATTCCTGGAAGAAAAACTCCACAAAGAAGGACAGAGGAGAAGAAGAAGAAGAAGAAGAAGAAAATAAGGAAGGAAGTCTTTCACACCGTTTGCTGAATCAGAGTAAAATTGGATTCTTTGCTACTTGATTTCACCTGCTGAATGTAATTACCAAAGCAACAAGCAAAAAAAAAATAAATAAAATAAAAAAAAATCAGGCTGAAAATGTCCTCATAAATCTCTTTTACTTATTAGTCAGAAAAATGGTAATGGGGAAAAAGTGTGTAAAAAATGACTCCAGCACACAAAAACAGGGAATCATCACGTATTACATTTTTGCTCATTTTCCCAAATCTCCAGAATGTTTTACATTTTTCAGCTCTACAGCTTTATCCTTTGCCTCAGTTTAGCGTCTCAGCATCAAACACGCTGCAACCCGAAGAACATGGTGTGTTTGATCCAATTTCTTCAGCTCAGTCGATTCAGAAACTTCACCATCCCAGAGTTCGTCCACCTCTCAGACCCTCTCAGACCGAGGTAGGATCTTTCCATTCTCACCAACACTGCATATGAGAAAGCAGCTCTAAGTCCTGGATAATCCTTGAGATTGCAAGATCTTCCCATTCTTCCTAAAAGAATTAAGAAGATCAGACCTGGAGAACCTGGATTCACTCAAAAAGCCAGCTTTTCAGTGTTGCAGTTTAGTTTAAGTCTTGTGTGTCCTTGTTGATTGTATAAGAAGATAAAAAAAATCAATGGAGATGCAAATCTAGCACTCGTGCATCTCACCACAGGTTTTTATTGAAACTCTTGAAGTTTCCCAAGGTTCGTTTAGCGAACACGTTCTCTTCGCAACATGAAAGTGTTCTCCAAAACAATCAACATCGCAAGTGTTAACATCTTTCTCAGACAGAGTGTAAGACAGAGGTTGTTTTCTCCAGATAAAAGGGTCAAAAGGAGCTTGTATTTTGCCCTGGGCCATATTCCTCGTGTTGTGTTTGTCGAGAGAGAGGACGGCAATCGATTTCCTTTCACAACCCCTCATCATCCGCCTTTCACGCTCAGCCCACAATACATCCATGCTGTCATCACTTACTGTGGATTATCATTGAAAATACGGAGTGGTTGCCAGATCTTTTTTTTTTTTTTTTTTAATATGCCTGGTTTATGACTTTATGTTTACTCGAGTTGAAAAGAAAATGAAAGATCATCAGGTCCGGCGCATTTTCCGTCACCTCTGCACTTTTTCATTTCACCTGCCGTATTCGTTCTTCACAAAATGATCAGAATAATTTATGCTCCTCCAAACACGCATTTTAGAATATGATTGCCGGCCTCCTAAGGCCGTTTGGTGAAACAACCCCCGGAGAGACCGTGGCCTCTGAGGTCACTTCGGCTCTGACAAAGCTGATTCATAAATCCATTATTCACTGGACAGGAGAAGAGGAGAATAAAGATGAGTAGAGATTATGGACTACTTAGGAGACACATGTGACGTCTCCCTGGTGGGTGAAGAAGCTCCCTCGTGTCCGTCAGGATGAACCTACATTCGTGTCTAAAAGCGAAGTCCATTAGCGATGCCTTGAAGAAATGGCCTCTTTCTAGCAGATTTCTGCCCTTGAAAACATTTATTCCATTAGGCTGAACTTAGGTTTTTATTCCATTTCCAATTCTGGTACTTCTCTAAAAACATCTTGCTCCACTTTAGGTCGATGAAATATTGCTGAATTGGTTCACAGTAGAACACATTCTTGTTTCCGTGTATCTTGTGACTGCTGTTAGTATTAAAATATACTAGATTCACACAGTATTACAGAGCTTACAGGAACCGGCCCCCTCAGCCTGAACAATGAGAGCTTGACCATCAGGTCTACTGCAAAGTGTTCCCCTTCAAGTGCTCCATTGATTCAACTGAAGAGCCTCTTTTAACCAAACCAGCAACCTATTAATAATCTCATCTGTATCTGGGAAATGGAAGTGCTTAACATGCAAGTCTTTGTCTCTAAAACATGCTAATGGGCTTTGAGAGCATGCACGTGATTACTGAAAGGATGGAGTTGCACAAAAGTCTTAGTTTCGGAAAAGTAGTATTGTTTATAGCACTGAAGAGAAACTGCAAAAGATTTAGTCAAAAAGCAGGATCAATCCTAGAACAGCATGTATTCATGCATTGTTTGAGAACAATTTTGACCCCAATTTGGCCTTTTGTCCTACAAAAATGGGATTGAAACAAAAGATAAGAAGCAGGAACTCCTTTTCACTAATCTAATCGTTTTGAAAGTTTCTCTAAAAGTTGGCTTTAAAATGTGATTACACTGCTGATCTTTGGGATTCTCAAAGAATTTTCAGGCACATTTGATTTCAACCAGTTTAACCCTCACCCTCATCTTTCCAGTTCGGAAATTACAATAGAAGTTGTCTTGTGCAAAACTGTCATTCATGAGTGGACTGAGCAAATCAGGTGCTGATTGGTAGCGAAGCTGGAAATATCATTAGCACACATTGTTTAGACTGGAGCACCATCAACTAGATTCAGAGCCTGTTATATATTTTAGCAAAACCAAATTCTTGAAAACTGTAACAAATCTAGATATGAATGAGAAATATCCAATAATTCAAAACTGGTGACTGTATGATGAAGCGATGCTTTATTTATGCCTGTAAACCAAACACTGTTAGAATGTGAATGTTGCTACCATATGGCCATGCTGGTTGCTTATCCAGACTTTTGTAAAATAAGAATTTTTTCTATCTAACTAAACCTACAAATTTCAGCTGAACACCCCTGAGTTAACTCTTGCCCTAACTTGAACCATTCAGTTGTTTTGATTCAAGTTGGCTCATGCAGTTCCTCTAAAACATGACCTTGCTAGCTAAGAATGCTCCACTGACCCATTCCGATTCTCTGAAAACAGGTTCACTGTGAACCATGTTTAACCTTTACCCTACCTTTAAACATTCAGATGTTTGGGAACCCATTGGGATTCTCAGAAAAGTTTAGAATTTGTGAATGCATAAAATATGAGGCATGTGAGAGCAATGCTCACCCTTCAACTTTTAGACTGTCAGGTTTAACCCTTTCCTTAACCTTAGCCATTTTCAACCTACGGTTATAGTCAGGACTGCTACTGTCAAGTTTAAGATTAATCAAGATCAAGTCAAGACCAAGTCTTAAGGGGGGATCGATGCTAAGTTCAGTTTGATTCCAAATGAAAGTCCGAATAAAGAAGCAATAATTAATTTTCTTAGTAATTAATAATTAATGTTTTGCAGGGGAAGAATTTACTTCTTGTCAAACTTTGTGTTTGAAAAAAGTAAAAAACATCATTATTCCATTGAGACTCAGATCATATTTAGCAAGACCAATGCCTGAGGCTGGGACAAGTCCAAGTACAAAGGCCAGACTGGACTTGCATCCAACACTGGATTAAACTCTTTTAAATCTTTTGGAATTCACAGAAAACTTTTATCTTCTTTGCTGATTTCAGATAAAAAACCCTTACGCTAACCTTACCCACACAGATACTGGATTCTGATCCAAGTCGGCACATGCAAAGACTAAAATGTGACCACGCTGGTGCTGAGGACCACTTTGAGATTCTCCAGTAATTTAAATGAAAACTTCAGATTCACAGTTTTGCAGAAGTGCAGTGAAGTAAATACTGATAAATCCTCATACTGATGACTTAGTGAGACAGTAAGAGCACCACCAATCTAAAAACTTTCAACTGTTCTTATGTTCCAATCCTTAAAGTTTTAAATTTATACCTTTACATTAACTCTTTGTACGTTTCAATACTGGTTTTGAATTCTCAATTTTTTATCCTCTTCTATGAGAATTCACCAGTGACCCATTGGGATTCTCATGGAATTTGAATGACTGGTCTGGTTTGAGTTTAACAGCAGCCATTGTGAAGTATGTGTCTACACTTGTCTTTTGTCAGATGTGAGTTTCCCCATCAATCTCTGTAATGAACCCACTTGCTTTACTCCGAGGCTTTTTTGCTATAGCCTGAGTCTTTCATTGACTTCTATAACTTACACCGGTCGCTCTCACTCTCGCTCACAGGCGTCACACCGCTGGAATAAGAATTCATCGTCCAATCTCTCACGCTGTTCAACTTTTGTTTGGCCGTTTTTTAAACCAAATGGAATGTGTCACGTCTTTAGCTTTGCTGGATTTCCTATTGTATCCGATGCTTTTAAAACGTCACCCTTGTTCTAAGGTTTGAGCGTGACAAGGTACGTCATGCTGGATAGAACCAAATGAAACCCTGACTGCCGTACCGTCGCCATTTCCGCCGCTCCTTCACTGACAAAATAGCTCATTAGGCATGGTCCGTGCCGCACGCAGCGACAGAACCAGCCATTTTAGTAACACTCGCAAATTCCCTTTATAAAAACAAAGCCGCCAAAAACATATCAGGAAGAACTGTGCTTATTTGTGATGCAGACACAAGCAGCGAATATAATTAGTCATGAAAGCAAAGACGGAAAAAGGTGGAATAAAAGGGTTTTTTTCGATTTTGTAATTTTTGCTAAATGATGCAGCTTGAAGTGCTGTGAGGTGAGAAGATCCCAGGAGTGGAACAGTTTCCTACACCTTGTTGGGATTTTTTTTGGCCAGCAGCACAGCGTATGTGTTGGACTCGGACATATTGTACAGAGAGAAATTGGCCGGCAGCCGCATGTGTGTTCAGTTCGCTCTGCTAGTTCTTAGCCACAGCGCTCAACAGCGTTCGATTTTGCCTTCTGGTGTGCTCTGTGCACCATGAATCATTTTTAGAATCACACCTGTTTGGGTGACTGTACCAGCAGATCTGAGAGTTTTAGTCAGCATTGAGGGCCACATCTTTAATCCTGACTGGTGTAGGTGGGTTAAAAAAGGTACTCGACTTATCAAACATGATCAGTATGATCAATTGTGTGAAAGGAAATGGGGGTAATTACATTCTTGTTGCATCGCATCGATTCAGAGGAAATCCAGGGGAAACATATGGCTTAATAACCCAGATATGTTCAGCCACGGTAGGCAGCATCGAGGCAACAAGCGAGAAAAGAGAGACTCGGAAAAGACTCTGAGATATATATATAAATTAAAAATATATATATATATATATATATATATATATATATATATATATATATATATATATAAAAGGGAGAGAGAGAGAGAGAGAGAGAGAGAGAGAGAGAGAGCATCTGCCTCATCTTTGCCCCAGAGGAGCACTTACAGCATCCTCCTATAGAAGATGAAATAAATGAGAGGACCCATCTCTCATCTCCACAAAAAGCCCATGAAAATGCCAAAGCAGTCAGAGAAATGCCTTGGGTCGGAGGAAAGGTAGAGAATGGAGGGAGGGGGCTCTTGACAAGACCGGCAGAGGAGCACCTATCAATCTGTCCCGATGTCCTGCTTTATATCACTCCGAAGAGTATTTCTCATCCACATCCTCTCATTCCCTTGCTCCTCACCTCTCTCTTTCTCTCTCACTTTCTTTCTATCTCTCTCTAGTTCCCTATCACCCGGAAGGGTTGCTGTCATCTACTATCGCCTCCGTCGTTAACAAGAAGAGAACACATCAAAGTGGGCCTGAAACCTCAGGAGGCGAGAGATCAAAGCCAGGCTCTAATCTCATTGGGAAGGAGGTGGATTGATGGATATGCGAGGCCAGGCGGAGGTGGTGAAGTTGTGGAGGTAAAGAAGGCGGAGGTGGTGGTCGTACCCATGCAGATCGTTAATGCAGGAAGCATAGGCTTGTCCATAACCTGCACGGATGCCACTTCTGAGTACACTTCACCTGGAGTTGGATGAGAAATATCATCTTTTAAGATCTTTTTTTACATTTAATGATGCATTAAATATGATGTGTGTGAGAACAAAGAGCTCCAACTCAAAGCATTTGATTGTGAGAGTTCTGTTCATGCACCACAGGTGTGTATTGATGTGCAGCTTTATACAATGTGATTATATCAGCACCGTCCATCATAAAATTGTACAGTGCAGATTCTCCCAGGAGCGCCTTTAAGACATTGTTGAGCAAGTAAAGAGTTTAGGGATGACAAGAACAAATCTGGAGATTGAAGTGAATAAAGAAGAAACATTAGCAGGAACTCAAATTTACCCAGGTGAACCCAACCTCTGGCCTTCTCCAGTTAATCTAAGATGTAGCACCCTAAAAGAGAGGGTTTTGACCACTTTAGAAAACCCTTACTTAACTTTTCATTGGGCAGTGGGCAATGCTGGTAAACCTCTCACACTGAGGATCTCCAAAACCATCCACCCCAAAAAAAGTCTTTCTTATCTCCAGGAGTTTAACCCAGGGTGGTCTTCTGTGGTTGTAACTCCATCTGAAATGTTTGATATGTTAGATGTGAGATGCTTTTTTTCTTACCATGGCTACCAAGAGTGAACGTTTGAGGAAGCCATTCTTGGACCAGTCCTCTGAAATACCTCATTAAAAGGAATACAGCTCTGGATAGTTTCTTTTTTTCTGGACCATTCTATTCAATTTCTCTAAATAATGTGAAAATCCTTGGAGATTTTCAAAAATACCGAAACCAGCAACAACATCTGGCTGTAACAGTCATGGCATTGTACCTCATCCTGTTGTTTGAGAAAATAACGTAGTAATGCTTTATTAATTAAAAGATCATTAAAAGAGGAGACTACTAGACGTAAATGGCTCAATAAGACCTATAGAAGGCTGTTGTTCATAATGTTTTCCTGTAAAACATGTCAAGGACGAGACCCGAACAGAAAACGAAGGTCGATGTACATATAGTAACATGATTATGTAAAAAAGAAAATGCCCAGTGAAAGGGTTACTGGTGTCCTAGCAACAGATACAAAGGGCACAGGACTGGAGAAGCGGCGATTTTCACTTTCCTCGTCAATACCAACTGCGAGATTTTCCTATTTATATGAGATTGAAGATCTCTCAGAGCGCTGTCCGGAGCGCATGAACAAATGCGTCTCAAAATAGCAGGAATGTTCTGTGAATGTGTGAACGATTTGGAGCTCTAACGGGTGCTCTTACATCGATTTACATTGTGTAGCGATGGCCTGCTGCCTCCAGTTCCCTGAGGCTTCCCAGCATGCTTTTAGCCTGAATGGCTGCATCAATCAAAACATAATAAAAAAGTTGTTTTCTGATGCCCTTCGCACACATTCTCACACACACACACACACACACACACACACACACACACACACACGTATATGCTGCTGTAACACAGAAGACCTCAGAGAGCGCAGTGCATCCACATGCAGAACGATGTTAAGGGTTTATATAAAGAACTCATCAGCAGTATCAGTAGCTGAGGTCAAAATACAGGCCAAGGTGATGAATACGGGGTCAATCTATTAACACCAACAAACCAACAACTCCAGGCTCTTTTGCCTGCATGTGAGATGGTCCTCTACTTGTTTTTCATATAAAGGTTGAATAAAATATTTTGTAATAAAAATATTGTAATGATTTAATTCTTGGATCAAAAATGATTACAAGGTGCAATTGTAGCGTGGGACACTGACTGGAACACTGACTGGAACACTGACTGGGTCACTGACTGGAACACTGACTGGGTCACTGACTGGAACACTGACTGGAACACTGCCTGGAACACTGACTGGGTCACTGACTGGAACACTGCCTGGAACACTGCCTGGAACACTGACTGGGTCACTGGCTGGGACACTGACTGGAACACTGACTGGAACACTGCCTGGAACACTGACTGGGTCACTGGCTGGGACACTGGCTGGGACACTGACTGGAACACTGACTGGAACACTGACTGGGACACTGACTGGGTCACTGACTGGAACACTGACTGGAACACTGACTGGAACACTGACTGGGTCACTGACTGGGTCACTAACTCCGTATGTTCTTTCTGTGTCACTTTCAGGTTTGATCATTGATGTCTGGTTTTCTCCCACCTTTAAGATCACCTATCTCCCAGTATTCCCAATACAAAGTCACACCTATCTTCCAATATTCCCAATACAGAGTCACACCTATCCCCCAATATTCCCAACATAATGTCATGCCTATCTACCAATATTCCAGGATAAAATCATGCCTGTCTTCTAATATCCTGAGTCATGCTTTGTTTCCAATATTCCCAACATAGAATCACGTATATCTTCCAATGCATTTCTAAATTAAAGATAATATAAAAAATCTCAAGATTTCCAGAAAGATTCACTCCCAATATTCCTGGGATGAAGTTTTATATTCCAGTTCTATTTAACAAGAATTTGTCACAGTAGAAACTTTTAATGAGAGATTTACTGCAAAATAAGACATGAACGTTAATAATCATAATAATTTCCCATATTTTAATGCATGTGATCTGATTTAGGATACAAAGCAAGACTTCTGATTAGTTTGTGGATGTTGGGCTTCTGTTTGTTTCCACATAAATAAATAAATAAATAAATAAATAAATAAATTAATTAATTAATTAATTAATTAATTAATTAAAATAAAATAAAAATAGATTTAAAAATGGACTATATAGGGTCAAACCTATTTTTGTAAATATTTTTTTCAGGGGTTTTTTTTTTGGTAAATTAATAGAATGGTACACCAGGTGTTTTTATTCTCCTTCAGTTAAAAATAAATGATTTAAAAGGTTTATCTCATATAACAGACATCTCCACTGTTCATCACACCTCTGAGGACACACACCTGAACAAACATCTCAAACATGCAGCAATGCACCAAACACTAAAGTACATAACTGTTGTACTATAGCTATACACACACACACACACACACACACACACACACACACACACACACACACACACACACATTTATTTTTGAGTCTGGCGTCGCTCATTTTTTCCCCCTCCATCACTGTCACGATCTGTCCAGCACCCTGTGTGTCATCCATCAGACCATTGCATTGCCTCCTCCTACTCACTGTCCCACTTCAGGGTCTCTAAAGGGACTAAACCTGCTCTGCAATGCTCCTTTTACCTTCTCTCCATCCATCATTCACACACACACACACACACACACACACACACACACACACACACACACACACCACTATCATCCACCCAGAACAGCTGCAGCACCTAAACACATTACTGCACCGCTCCTCCGCTCTCATCCCGTTCAAGAAGGAGGGAAAAACACAACTGTTTAACCTGCAGTCTGGGCGTCTCTCCACAGGGTCGAGAGCATCTGATGGAGCATGATGAAGATTCTCTGAGTTATGAGGCATGGAACGATTCTGCCTTACTATAGCTAGCAGAGACTCCCACTTAACCTTTACTGTTTCAGCGTAAAAGAGAGCAGAGCTGCTCTGAATAAAGCTATGGAGGAGGAGGAGGAGGAGGAGGAGGAGGAGATGTTGGCCCTGGAGGACGAAGCTGGCTAGATTGGGCTTAGTGCTGCCAGTAGACACACAGATGTTTAGTGGCATTGAAAATCAATCTTGCTGGAAAGAAGGTTGCTTTACTGTTCGAGCTTAGCTTCCATCAGGTATTAAGGCACAGATCAGGAGTCTTCATAAAAACACCAAATGCTCTGAAAAAACCATAAGCAAGGCTGAGATTTCTCGAGAATAACTTCAGATAAATAATTTAGCCCAGTGGCCTAGCATTAACAGTTTGATTCTTGACCTTGGGTAACTTTGAGTTTCATGAAGTTCATTTGCTCCAGATTCCTCCCACCTTCAAAAAAAATGACAGACTGGATAAGATGTGGAGATAAACCACAGAAGTGAATGTGTGTGATGTCCTACAATGTCCTGCCTCTCCTGGATTATTCCCATTTCACATCCAGTTTTCCTCATATTGGCTCAAGGCGTTTCGAGCGGCACGCACACTTCAAGAGCTAAAGAACATCGCTGGACGATGACAAGAGATCAGGAAGACCTTCAACGAGCTCAACCCCCGAAAATGCGAAACCGTGCATGATGATGGTCAGAGAACAATCCACGCTATCTCATTTCTGCATCCACACTACTCGCCAGACTTCACCCTCACAGAATCACAGAAGGTGCTCAACATGCTTCACAAAGAGGAACTCCAGAACATGTTCCAGGAGAACACTGGGAGCTGTATTGCTGTGTAAGGAGACTATTTTGATGGTGATGGTGTGGAAACAGAGCTTGAAACGTTTTGATTCCTTCTCGTATATCATTTTTTGAATCTGCAAGAACCATGTAAGGATGCTTGCTTTAGTGTTGCCACCCCTCATCGTTTTCTAGATCCTTCCCTGATTCAATGTTCGTCTTTATCTAAATATTTCCAGCATGTATTTTAAAATAAACTGATAAAGGAAAGCTTCGATGGCCTTCACCCCATACTCATCGTCCTTCTCCTCCAAGCTTAACAAACAAAAGGAGCAGAAATTTTCAAAGAATTCCTTCTGCCCACTTTATTTGGCCTAATGAATGGCAAATCCACAGTGGGTTCATTTGTGTGTGCTTCACATTAAGGGATTGACTCTCTCTCTCTCTCTCTCTTTCTCTTTTTTATCTCTAGAAGTTTCCGGCTTTTCCTTTCTCTTTTTTTTTATGTCGGTGACCTTGTGGAGAGGTTTCATTTCTTTTCATCATCAAAGCGAAACACTTTGACAATAGCCAGACAGAATAAGAGTGCTTCACTTTTAACATAAAAAAAATTGACGATTGTAATAATATTCCTCATCGCAGAGGTAATCCTTCCTTTGGTCTCTTTAATAGGAGAAGCTTAGAATGGCACACAAAACAACACCATCTGCTCCCCAATAGCAGCCACGTCTGCCAGAATGTAATCCACAGATCAACCACACATGGAAATTAGGGACAGAATGGGCTTTTCTCTCTCTTTCTCTTTCTCGTCTCCGGTTTGATGGAAATGAAAATGAGAGCTTATCAGGAAGACAAGGCTTCTTGGGTAAAGACTGCTTCAACCTCATGAAAAAAAGCCTTTTTCAATCGGAGCTGGGAAAAACCCAAAAAAACACAAGTGGAGTAAGCTAACGTTTCACCAAGCACATTTCCCCACACCTGACAAGTCCATGAAAAGACGCTTCCATTTCTATAGAAAAAGCCGAGCTGTCATTCCGACGCTCTCTCTCTCTCTTTTTTTTGGACAAGTGATTGTGCTTTACCTCTTGATTAGACTCTTTTGGTGTATTCAAACCAAACCTAGAAGCTGTGACACGGCGTACGAGCCTTGACGTAATCAGCTTACAAATCCCCAGCCCATGGAATCAAAGGCTTCAGAACGAACTGTGGTTCTGATTCTGTGTATCCTTTTTGGAAATGCATCCTTTTGCAACTTCAAGTCTTTGTAAAGCTCAGATAGAAATTCTCTGAGTGGATTTTTGGTGTTTGTGTAACCTTACTGAGACTCTGGGGCTTTGCAGGAACGCTCAGGAATCCACGTCTCCTTAAAGATCCAGCAGAAATCGCTCAAAGGGTCATCGCATGTTTGTTGAAGCTTTGAAGTGAGATGTTTGGAATCCATACGGATGTACCAGAGTTCGTCAGTGGAATTGGGATCCAAAGAAAGATCTCCACTTGGAGGATTTTCTGTAGCATGATGTCTGCTGAAATGTTTTTTTATAGATCTGGTAGAAATCCTCTTGATCTTCAGTAGTATGCTGTGTTTGTGGAAGTTCTGAAAGAACGTCAAAATTTGTTTAGTTCCATTGGAACAGAATCTATTGTACAGGATGGTGTGTTCGGTGAAATGTTTTTTGTTAGAATGAATATGCTGGAAGATGTATCTTCTGACAGAGTCGATGGGAGGATCTTCACCCCAGTGACTCAGCATTTTAATGGCATGTTGTCATTTTGTTTTTTAAGATCTGATAAAGGTTTGGGTTTAATTTGCGACTGATCCAGATGGTTTTCTGTGAGGTGTTTGCTGAAACATCCATCAAGACAAAGATTTGCTCCTCCCTCATTCATCAAGTCAATACAATGCCACAATGAAGCTGCACCATAAAACTCGAGCTTCAGATCAGACCAAAGCCTCCTCTGAAGGTCTTTTTTCTTCTTTCATAGAATCCATCCTACAGTTCTACAGAAGCCATCTAAGGGACCAAACTTCACATCCGGAGCTTCCTCTCCATGAAAACAGTTCCTCTCTTGCAGCAGAAGATCTTAAGCAACATGTCTTCTTATTGATTGATTCTTCAAACTGGTTAGATCTTCATTCTCATGCTGTGTTTGTGGAAGATGTTTCAGGGCCCTGTTTTTTTCCCTCCAAGAAGCTCTCAAGACACCGTCCAGCTGGGAGGATGGAGGAGTGTTATCTGCTCTGATAAATGCCGGCTCCTCTGGAAGGCTCTCAGCTGAAAGGTCACATCACCTGGCCACAAAGGACACCAGGATATGATGAGTACATGGTTCATATCCGTATCATCTGCCTATGACTCACATACCCACACACACACACACACACACACACACACACACACACACACACAAGCAGCAATGTGAAGACACCAGAATATCATTTCGATATTGATCCATGCCTTCTGGCTCCTCTGATTTGGTGCGAGCAGAATGGCACATTTGCTTATCGCTCTCTGGAGGAGGAGAAGGAGGAGGGAGGATGGAGGGAGGATGGAGGAAGGGAGGAGGGGGGGAAGATGGAGAGACAGGTTGACACTGTTTGCTACCTGAGCCATTACTCACAGCCGGAGAGGTGCAGCCATGGCAGAAAGCGAAGGAGGAAGCAGATGGGAGGGAGGGATGGAGGGATGGAGAGATGGAGGAAGGGAGGGAGGGAGTGATATCAGGAGGCACATCTCCCCTCCAGGAGTCTCGGTCAGCTAACCAGACGCATTCCAAAAAGAACTGGCTCTTCTTTCGGATAACACGACTCTTTATTATTCAGAGGCACAGAGACAGTGATAAAGGGGTGTGCATCCTCGATACCATGTCGCGCATGCTTGACTAGTCATGCATTCAAAATCCCGGAGCTTAACGTGTACAAAATGTATTATGTTCTGCTCAGGTTGGACTTTTAATGTCCACAGAAGCCCTGAAGGAGTCATTTTAAAACTATTAAAGGTAATCGGGACTGAATAATATTTTTTTCTTTATTATTATTTACCAAAAAGCTGTGAGGTAGACGAGGAACATTTACCTTCATACCTTTAGTCTGAATTCTACCTTCTAGCAGGTTCATATATCCAGATATCAGCTACTAAACTAACGTCAAAAACAACACAATAACACAAAGAGCTATCTTGTGTGTGTGTGTGTGTGTGTGTGTGTGTGTGTGTGTGTGTGTGTGTGTGTGTGTGTGTGTGTGTGTGAGAGACGTGAGATCCACACTTCTGATTGCAGGCTGATTTTATAGAGATGATGCTTTATGACACAAAAACAGGAGTAAAATTGGGTTAAAAAAATCTTCCAGTTCCAATCAGTGGTTCCGTCCGTGAATCAGAAATGATCAGGTTTTTGAAATAGCAATCATTTAGACACTGATTTAGGCTTCGAGTTTCTCCTCGGAAAGATTGAGGGCTCATATTACAGGTCTGACTTCCTCATAAACCACTCAAGCAACGGGGCTGCAAACATTAGTGTGAGAAAATGGACTGTCTCCTGTGAAATAAGCGTTAAATTAATAGTCCGAGATTTCGGAGCAAGTGCATTTGTAGATATTTTCATTCCTGTTTTTTTTTAAGTATTAATAGTACACATTAACCAGCTGTAAGGAAGAAGGACGGGGTAACGTGCTAAGCTGAAGGGCATTAGCCTGCAACTGAGTTTCCACTGATGCACTCTTGAGTCGCGGGCAGAGTGGATGCAGTCTGCCATCTCTATTAGCGTTATCTTGGTTGTGCCAGTCTATGATGAAACATGGACGAGGTTTATGTAAAAGATTTTGATTATCAGCTTCTCTTCTGCATCTGAAGAGAGTCTTATGGGAAATTTGATCGATTTTTTTTTGTTGTACCATTTGATTACATGATGCACGCTGCCCTCTGCTGGTGAGTGAATGAATTACACATCGATAACTCCTACAGCATACAGTGGATTATATATTTCTATTTTTCACAGATCTGTCCTTGCATATGGTCTCACCGGGTATCATTATAGCATAAGTGCGCTATTAAATAATGCAGAGAAATGTTCGCAGGCAGCAGGATTTCAGAGCGAACTCACAAAGCAGCAATACTGGAGGGGGTGAAAAACAAACAAACAAACAATTGATTTTTAAATTGTCAGGCGTCTGAAACAAATCTAATGGCTTTCTGCTGCAGTGTTCTTGAAGGGGGGAAAATGGTGCATTTGCTCATGCTAATGCTCACACATTTGTCCGACTTCTTCCATCTTTCAACAATAAGAAATACATCCACTCCTGAGCAAAAAGCTTCGCCTGTTTAGAAATGATTGATCTGCCAGGTGAGTGTGTTTGGCTCGATCGAGACCAAGGTGGAGGAGAAAAAAGTGATGAGAGAGAAAAGAGAGAGAAAGAAAATATTGTGTATGAGTGTGTGTGTGTGTGTGTGAGAGAGAGAGAGAGAGAGAGAGAGAGAGAGAGAGAGACAGATCCTGGACTTCGTCTCAGTGACATCCCGCTGAAATGTGCACTCCTGCATCTCCTACCCACTGGCCATATTGGACTCATCGAAGATGACAAGCGAGCCAAGACAACTCCCCGCTGAATCTTTAACTAATTTACGCATCAAGGTTGCTCAGAAAGTTTCACTAGAAACGTCTTTCTCAGGACCTTCCCAAATAAAAAAACTGAAATGTTTAACTATTGGCCATTAAAATTGACATCACAGCGGCGAGCAGGAAATCGAAGACGGATCACTTCCCCTCTGCAAAAACTGAGCACCGAGACACGCCCACTTCCTTTACTTTACTCATTATTCACAGTTAAATTCACAGCCACTTTCTGAGCCATCTTTACACTCTATAATAATTAAAGATAATATTTACAAGTAATGACCTTGATCTGAAACATTAAACAAAAAATCAGGGCTGAAAAAACACTGGGTTTATACTGCTCGCTTTATTCTCTACTCCTTTGTTATTATTGCATAAGACCTTTGGCTGGTGTTTTAAAATTGTTACTAATACAGACCTGGCCGGAGAAAAAGATTTATTTATCCAGTGCACTGAAAAGGAGGCCACAGTGAATATGTCCCATTACTGATAATCAATACGAAGCCTGGATAACATGATGCAAGACACTTGATAGCGTTCAGCCGTAATCAATTAAAGCTACTGTAAGGAAATCAGATACTGTGTGTTCAAAACAAGACGGGAAAAGCCACAGAGCTGGACTAGATAATGTACAGAATCCGGACCCAAATACCGCAATGCTTATTTTCTATAAATATCAGGAAGGTGGATCTTTTACATAGTCATCAGTCTGTTTTCTACATCCGAGTTTAACCTGCTAATCAGTCAGATTCACCCTGAACATGTCCTGCTGTCTGACTGTCCTGATGTCTGATTGTCCTGCCGTCTGACTGTCCTGCTGTCTGACTGTCCTGCCATCTGACTGTCCTGCCATCTGACTGTCCTGATGTCTGATTGTCCTGCCATCTGACTGTCCTGATGTCTGACTGTCCTGCCGTCTGATTGTCTTGCCTTCTGACTGTCCTGCTGTCTGACTGTCCTGATGTCTGACTGTCCTGCTGTCTGACTGTCCTGCCGTCTGACTGTCCTGCTGTCTGACTGTCCTGATGTCTGACTGTCCTGCCGTCTGACTGTCCTGCCGTCTGACTGTCACTGCTCGTTATTACATTCCTGCTCTTCATCCATATTCACTTCTCCATCCTCAACTCTTAATCAAGGTCAATTTTTAGTTTGTTTTTAAACCCAGACAAAAACAGAAAAAGCCATAACTAACCAGCCAAACACACACACACACACACACACACACACACACACACAAAGCACATTTTATACACTCTGGGGTTTCTTGCGTTCCACTGAAGCACTGGAGCTTAGTGGTTAAGACATTAGACTTATCCGAAGGTCATGAGTTTAAATCCCAACCACACCACACTGACACTCCTGGGCCCCTGAGAAAGACCCTTAACCCCACTGCTGCTCAGTTCTGAATGCCAGTCGCTCGATAAATGTAAATGTGTGTGTTGTAATCCACTGGTATACAGATGTGTATTCTAAACCTATTATTGTGTGTTGTAAATCATTAGTGTGTGTTGAAGCCGATTAGTATGAACGGTAAACTGTGTGTGTGTGTGTGTGTGTGTGTGTGTGTGTGTGTGTGTGTGTGTGTGTGTGTTATAGACCTGCTGGTGTGTTGTAAACTCAGTGGTGTGTGTGTGTGTGTGTGTGTGTGTGTGTGTGTGTGTGTGTGTGTATAAACCTGCTGGTGTGTGTGTAAACTCAGTGTGTGTGTGTGTGTGTGTGTGTGTGTGTGTGTGTGTGTGTGTGTGTGTGTGTGTGTGTTATAGACCTGCTGGTGTGTATTGTAAACTCAGTGGTGTGTGTGTGTGTGTGTGTGTGTGTGTGTGTGTGTGTGTGTGTATAGACTCTCTGGTGTGTATTGTAAACTCAGTGTTTTGTGTGTGTGTGTGTGTGTGTGTGTGTGTGTGTGTGTGTGTGTGTGTGTGTATAAACCTGCTGGTGTGTGTGTAAACTCAGTGTGTGTGTGTGTGTGTGTGTGTGTGTGTGTGTGTGTGTGTGTGTGTGTGTGTGTGTGTTATAGACTCTCTGGTGTGTATTGTAAACTCAGTGTTTTGTGTGTGTGTGTGTGTGTGTGTGTGTGTGTGTGTGTGTGTGTGTGTGTGTGTGTGTTATAAACCTGCTGGTGTGTATTGTAAACTCAGTGGTGTGTGTGTGTGTGTGTGTGTGTGTGTGTGTGTGTGTGTGTGTGTGTGTGTGTGTATAGACTCTCTGGTGTGTATTGTTTGTGTGAGTTTAAGATGCCCCTTATCATTGTTTTCAGTTCCCTGATCCCATGTTTTCACCCCTGGACTGGTTTGTTTGCAGTGTGTTGGCAGATTTGCTCCTGTTTTCAGCATCTGCCTGTGTTTTTACTCTGGGCAGGGATCCTTTAGCAAGATTTTATGGATTAGCTCAAATAAAGAGTTTTTTCTCATGCGTTTTACTCGACTCTTATTCCTGTTTATTACAGGATCGATATCTGATGTTCTGTGTGAGATGTAAAGAGCCAAAGCAGCAGTCCATATTTCTTCATTTTACACTTTATTCTTTATTAGAGTAAATCCAACGCAAATGTCAAACCTAACTTAAAAAAAAAACATGGTTGATTCATTTGACAGTCGTGCAGCTGCAGATCACAAGTTTATATCATTGGCTTTGCTCTAATACATTATCAGAGCTCTGACCTACACGGGGACGTCAGTGAGGGACGTGCAGTCTGATACGGATATGTTTATTTGGAGTCTCTAGTGTCGGGGCAGACAGCTTTCAATGTACATATAAATGGATAAAAGTATTATGTTGTTCTTCTACTTATTAATTAATGAATTAATTCTTCTAAATTATTATTTAATTTTCTTATTATTATTAGATTTCAGCTCTCCATTGAATTAAGTGTTTTCTTCAGTATGACCATATATTTCAGTGGTAATGCATTAGTCAAGGTCCTTCTTCTTTTATTTATTTTTCTTCAGCATCATCCATCAACGAGTGAAAGTGACACCTCAGACCATAACACATTCCCACACTTTTCATAATCCAACATAAATCAAACAGACACATGATGCAACTTCATTTATACTCTGTGAGTATACTCCCTATTTTAACTTTCATCCCCGTGTACTTTGACACGCAGACGTCCTCCTGCTTTCGCCGAAAAGAAAATTGTCCACACTGAGATTTAACCAGATAAACAGCTCATGTGGCTAAAAGCTCCAGCTGGCAGCTAAATATGGAAGCTCTACATCTGTGTTGAAGAAGCATACAGAATCGTCATGTGGAACCAGGACTAGACTTCATCACATGAAGAAGTCATACTGCTGAATTATTTAGCAACCGGGGGCATCGCTGGTGAAGATCTGCAGGAGAGGAAAGAGAGAATCATAACCAAAACTTTATTAATCCACAACTGACAGTGGTGCAGTCAAATCTGGTGTTAGAGCTCATAAAACTAAAGTAGATATTCTTAGCTACAGTTCTGACCTCATACACAGATTTATAATATACACCAGTGGGCTAAAACTCACACCAGTGGGCTAAAACTCACACCAGTGGGCTAAAACTCACACCAGTGGGCTAAAACTCACACCAGTGGGCTAAAACTCACACCAGTGGGCTAAAACTCACACCAGTGGGTTATAATACACACCAGAGTTTTGACAAATGGAAATGAACTTTAATACACACCAATGGGAAAGAACACACATCAAAGTGTTACAATACACACCAATAGATTTTAATACACACAAATGGTTTAAAATACACACAAAAGGGGTTTTAATACACACTGATGATTTATAATACACACTTATGGGTGATAATACACACCAATGTGTTAGAACGCACACCAAAGGGTTACAATACACATTGATTGGCTTTAATACACACTAATGGTTCACAATACACACCAATGGGCAAAAACTTACACCAGTGAGTTACAGCACACACCAATGGGTTTTAATACACACCAATTATTTTAATACACAAGTGGGTGACAATACTACACAAAACTACTTCTAGTTCCATTTTATTTTTGGTAATAATATCTTTATTAGGTTTAGGTTTATGGTTTAATTTTACTAACACTAGCAGGTACTTTTGCTTGGTTTTAGAAATAAACTAAATTTTAATGATCTGCTATTAAAAAAAGAGAATTTTAAGCTGCTGAATACATTTAGTATAGAATATTAATTAATTAATATTAGATCATCTAAAAAATAAATTTATATAAAAACATTTTACTTGCTTTACTTTACTTAATGCCAGAGTTATATATAACATAAATAACATAAATAACATGTATAACTGTATATATAATCCTTCACTTCCCATCAGCCACTGCACCAAGCTACATGTTCGCTTCTGCACCTAAGGCACAATGTCTGGAAATTATTAAGTGTGTACAGACTACAGTCTCCACCTCAGGGCTCTTTCTTCTAGTTGTTGTTTTTTTGTCTTTATTTCTTAGTTTATTCTCTATTTGATTGGTTCCCATCTCTCAGTGCAATCCTTCTTCTTTTTTTTGGAGTCTTATTTACTGTCAGTTTTATCATTAATCAAAAAACAATAAATTTATTATCAAGGTTTTTTATCCGATAGTGGTTGTTATGGTAACTGTGTATATTTCGAGATTTTGTAAAAATAAATCACAGAGAAATTGCTGAAATCAAATGAGACTGTTAAGGGTCATAGAAGGTTGTGCATATGTTTCTAATTTGCATAATTACGCATATTCATCAGTCTTAATTAGGGGTCAAGGTGTACAGATGTTGCTCAGTTATTTTGTACTGCTTATATGTGGTATAAATAATTTATTACTCAGGATTCTTTGGTCTTTAATCATAATTGTTCATTAATCATACAACAGAACTTCCAGATAAAATTATACATTTATATATTAATACAGTACAAAAATATGTTAGACAGAAACAGAATCATAAAGATCTTCTGGAACACATGTATATGTTTGTGATTATTGCAGAAACCTGTTTTTCTTATTTTTCTTCCGACACACCGACTAGGCATCGTGAGCCAGGACTCGTCATCCCGGCCTGTCGCTGTCCCTCGGGTCAGAACCGTCCGCCCACTCACCTGCACCGGACCGGTCTCGCACCAGAGCCTCAGCCAATCAGGAAGTCCCACAGGGCCCGTGGGTGACACAGACACGAGGGTGAGATGTGGGATATGTCTCTCCGAAGAAGAGAAAGAAGAGAAAAAAGAGAGGACAGACGGTCGGGGAGGTGAGGGATGAGAGGAAGATTTTTTTTATCTTTATTTATAATATATAAAAAACACACAGAGAGAGAAATAAAAGAAGGAAGCAGAGAGGAGGGATGTGCCACTGGGTATTTTTCCTTCAACACCCCTCTCTTCTTTCTTCCAAAAATAGGCCAAAGAGTCCAGGAGCTGTGTGACAGTGATAAATTCTCCCTTCTGTGTAAAAGGGCAGAGTTTTCTGCAGCATGTGGACTCGCAGACTGAAAATCAGCCAATACGCTAATATTATGTGATAATATCATTTATTATACAAACATTCTGTGTGTGTGTGTGTGTGTGTGTGTGTGTGTGTGTGTGTGTGTGTTTGGGATAAGAGTGCGGCGCTGTTTGTTTGCATCTGTCTGTGAAATTTTCCTACATATTTATTTATTGATGTCAGAACTGAGACCTGTGAGGTGAATAACATGTGTGTGAATTCAGTCAGTGGAAATGGTCAATCAGCGCTCAGTTTCAGGACTGAAAGAGAAATACGAGTGAAGAAATGCATTTAAGAACGTTAGGTGTTTCTTGTCTTGCTGTTTTTTCTTTAGTAAAGGAAGAAGGTACCATTAAATTCCCAGTTGTGTTTACATGAAGGAAAAGACAGATTTCTGCATTGGACACGTTTTTTCAACATTAAAGTCTAAAATACACATTAGTATTTATAATGGTTATATTACACGTATTCCGAGTCAGTTTAAAGTCAGGGTCTGATGAAGGTGAGAAGGTGAGGGGGTTCCTGGGATGCAGTCAGCGTTCACATTCATCCCAAAGGTGTTTAACAGTGTTGGAGGTCTATAGCATCATTCACATCTTCCAACCCATGGAAAGCAGTGGGGTGTAGGTGAACAGGGGTATTGTCATCCTGGAACAGGTTTGGGTCTCCTAGTTTATTAAAGGGAAAATCTTACAGCATCCGAAGACGTCCAATACAATTGTGTTCTTCCAAATTTATGATCACAGTTTGGGGAAGAACCTGGCTGGGAAATCAGGTGTTCAAATATTTTTGGTATATACTGTGTGTGATTAGATCTTGTTATCCAACTTTAAGTGATTAAACTGCGTTTTTTGTTTTTATTTTGCAAAAAGATTTAAATAATCAATCAGGATTTGTGTAAAATTCTTTGTTGTATGTTTGTTACATGATGTGGGTTGCCAGATCAGTCGAGAAGTAGGGTTAATATATACTTTCTTTCGGCTTCTCCCGTTAGGGGTCACCCGGGCCGCTGCGGTGAGAGCGCCGCATCCTAACCACTAGACCACCAGGGAACCCAGTAGGGTTAATATATATGGTTAAAAAAAAACTACTTAGAAACAATATACATGGCAACCCTTCCCATATTTCACCCAGTAACCCTCAAAGCACTGAATTTTCCAAATCACATATAAATGCTAACAGCAGAACAGGAATAAAAATCCCCTTCACTTCCCATTTCTCTTGTTTCTCCTTCCTCCTGTGCTCGTGTACACGAAGATAAACCACACGTATTGCTTTGTACATAACATTTTTTTTTTCCTCCACGTTTTTTTTCGTTCTTTTTCTTTCAAAATCAAGTTGCTCCTGCGGTGCAGGAACAAGGAACACTGCTTTTACAACAAACCGGGGCCTCTGGCATAAAGGCGAAGGAGGAGAGGAAGCACATGACAGAGCTGCGGTACTACTCACCAAAAAAAACAGGCTCTGTGTCCAATTTCACACCTGGAGAGAAAAGAGAGAGAGAAGAACAGCGTGTGAGAGAGAGGAAAAGATAGCCAACCGGAGTGATGGAGAGAGAGAAGGAGCGGTGTGAGAACACGGGAAGCCATCAGTCTGTCATTATTTATTCAGTGCGGCCCTGACACAGAGTCAGAGTTAATAATCCACGCCGAGTGACGGAGCTCCACACGTCCTGCACACTGCTGCTCCACGTCCTCCGTCTGCTGCCACTCACCCAATCAGAGATCAGAGCTCAGCTCACCGCCTGCACTCAAACTTTCCTCCCTCCCTTTTCTCCACTGCCTCGTCTGACGAGAACATCGCGCTCAAGATTTAAAGAAGGAAGCCATCAAGCCGACCTGAGGAACGAGAAATAATTCAACAAAAGACAGAAAGCTCTCTCTCTCTCTCTCTCTCTCTCTCTCTCTCTCGTCTTCTCTCTCTCTCCCTCTCTCCCTCCTTCTCTCTTTACCATCTTAAGTCCCTTTTTCCATCTTACTTCTCCTGGAGCTCCACATTCAGCTCTATCAAACCCCACGCTGCTGAAGCCACCGACTCAACAGGCTTTTCTGAAGAACAGGACGATAACGATGATGATGATGATGATGATGATGAAGATGATGATAATGATGGTGATGAAGGAAAAACAGGTGGTGATGAAGAAGAAGAAGATGATGAGGATGGTAATAATGAAGATGATGAAGATGATTATGAATCATGGCGATACTGCAGGGGGTCTGCTAATTAATGTTAAATCACAAATAATATTTTATTAAAAAAACTAAACGGGTTAAAACATTAAAGATGAAATATTTAATTGTTAAAATATTATAATTATTACATTAAAGTTCTGTTAAAGTTAAAGCTGATGTTCATGTAAATGTATTAAAGTTCACATGACAGTAAAAGAAAAATGTATGAAACTTGAAAATATGTAAAAATAAAGATCATGATGCAGTTAAACAACAACATCAAAGTTCTAATCGTCTTCACATCATATAACTATCGTAATATCGCTTTCTATTATTATCAGTGACTGTTTGACACATTCAGGGGCCCCTGCACCATGTCTCCATCACCTACGGGGTCCTTGACCTGAAAAACATTGAAGATCCCCGATGAAGATGATGGTCTTAAATAAAATAATGTTAACATTGATGATGATGATGATGATGATGATGAAGAACAAATAGAAGATGAAATAGATGATGATGAAGATTAGCAAGCCTCTGGGATGAGAAGTCAAGCCAGGCCACGGCATGAATCATGGATTAGCTGCAGCATCTAAACACACACACACACACACACACACACACACACACACACACACACACACTGGTCAGAGATTCCACTTAGTCTGCAGTCCATGTAGGGTTCAGGAGTGTCAGTGATTTGCGAGTCCGGAGCCAGCAGGAGATCAGGACCCTGTGAGAAAAGGCAGATGCTGGTGAGATGGAGGATTGAGGATCTCTCCCTGAGGGACATCAGGAGCTGATCTGAGGTCAGAAGAAAAGAGCAGCTGGAGTTCAAACCACGGTATCGACTGATGCAGTGAATTCACAAGATCACAAAATTCTAATTTAGTACGGTTCGGTGAGGAACGAAAGACTCCAGAGTTTCTCTCCAGTGAGGATTTATTCATTAAAGAACGAGATTTTGTACTTTTTATCACTTTATAGTTACACTTCGTTGTATTGGGCACCATGTAAATGAGGTTTTCCATCACTTGCAGAACATTACAGCAGCTCTAAACACTTTCATAAAGTCTGACTGGCACTGGAGACTCCTTCCAATTAGGTCAGTCCCTGTGAATACACTGTTCCTATAGAAACAGTAACACGTCCAGATGTGTGCAGCTGTAGAGAATTAATCATCACCCTCTGTTTTTCTGCACCACAAATCAGAACCTGGACATGGTGAGGTGTAAACTCGTGGATGTGGAATGAAAGGTGGTGAAACGTGGTGTGTGTGTGTGTGTGTGTGTGTGTGTGTGTGTGTGTGTGTGTGTGTGTGTGTGTGTGTCGAGTGCCGGAGCAACGGATGGAACTCGACACACGAGCGGAGAAAACTTTGTGAATAAAAGATGATGGGATGAATCCATCTTTAATGCTCCAGTTCTCCCAACACTTCTGACAGAGACAGCAGTCACTCTCACAGATACGGGCTAGTGCACACACACACACACACACACACACACACACACACACCTCTCTGTTTTATATTTAATCCTCATCTGTTATTCAGCATATACAGAAATATACACACAGTACACTCATCTCTTTATAATTATAATCTGTGTTACTGTGTCATGGTGTGTGTGTGTGTGTGTGTGTGTGTGTGTGTGTGTGTGTGTGTGTGTGTGGGTTAGTGAGAGAGACCATCACCACGTACCTGCATATATAGTTATTAGAGTGTAAACTGGAGGTAAAGTATTTAAAATATTTATTTATTTTACTAGTATTAATTATCAGTAATAAACAGTAATAAAGTGACTGTAATTCATTATTGTTTTTAAATAGATTTTTGACGTATCTGTTCTTTACTGAAGTTTTACATTTGGGGAGATTTTTACTGAAACTTCACTACATTTCAAATATTTGACTTTTTACTACATTTAGTGAAATCAGTCGTTTCTTTTTATTAACGAGGATAAAAACGTAACTGGTGAAACACGCAGCGAGTCACCAATCAGGATCGAGCGCACGCTCTGTTTTACACGTGTTCTGATCGGCGCTCGGTGCATCTACTGATCACCAACATACAGTTCAGCATCAGTTCAACATCAAGCAGAACATTTAGAGAGGAATAAATGATGAAGAAACTCCAGACTCGACTCACCACAACACACGTGACCTCATTTACACGTTTTTACTGAAGTAGTTGTAAAGGTTTTGTGTTCATGATAATTATAATAGAAATCAATCAGTGTTTGAGTCTTTAATATCATTCTATTAATAGATCAGTGTGCTGAGAGTCACATTCGAGTCTTTACACAGAAACTGAGGTGATTAAGTGAAGACTTTACTGAAGTCATATTTTACCGAGTGGATCTCAACTTTTACTCAAATACACGGTTTGTGTTCTTCACCACTGAATGTAAAATGCAGGTTTTAGGAGAAAGGCGGAACTTTCATCTCTCAGTCCTGAGACACGCTGCTGTTCCACTCATCTCTGTTTCCGACCGTCACTAAAAGAGCGCTGCACGGTGTCTCACTCATATTCTTCCACCTTTTATTGCTATTAGCAACTAGCTAGCATAATCACTACAATCTCTCCAAAGGATATATTTTAATCGGAATGAAACCACCGCCGGTGAAACGCAGTTATTCCAAAATCCCAGTGTGGATTGTTGAAGACCATCATGAGGTCAGAGTTTCAATTAAAATACATTATTGTATTGTTAAAAAACCCTTAGCGCTCTGGCGGAATCCTAAACGGATGCTTACTTTCTGCTTCGGTGCACTAAATAGGGCGCAACATCGCAGTTACAGGCGCCCTACAAAGTGCACTATTTATTTATTAGGAAAATATTAGGACTACGTACATACATAAATATATATATATATATAAATATATAAATATAAAAAAGTGTAATGTTACAGTGTGTGTATTTATTTAATCGCATATAATATTATAATAAATACTCGTGGTTATTTATTTATATGTAATGTACTTAAAGAGCATGTTTTATACTGCAGTTATATACAGGAATCTTTCTAAAATAAATTAGTCTTAAAAAAGGGGGATAAACAGTTTGCATGTGAACTATGACCCTCTAAAATCATCAAAAAAAGTTTTTATCTATATAATAATATTAATAGGATTATTATTATTATTATTATTATTATTATTATCTTTAATATCCTCTCTGTGTTATGCAGGTGGTGCGACATATCTACCGCGCCATCGGTTCTCGTCACATCCCCTTGAAGGACGTTAAGATGGTCCACCTGGACTCACACCCCGACCTGCTGATCCCCGTCAGCATGGCTGCTCACACCGTGTTTGATAAAGAAGCTCTGTTCAGGTTAAAGAATGTGAAAGTGCATTCATCTGCTTTTACAAATCTGTTTAACAGTATGTTTGATCCCTCTGTGTGTGTGTGTGTGTGTGTCTGTGTGTGTGTGTGTGTGTGTGTGTGTGTGTGTGTGTGTTTTTTCCTTCTTAGTGAGCTGAGCATTGAGAACTGGATCATGCCGATGGTGTACGCCGGTCATGTGTCCCACGTGGCCTGGCTTCATCCGTACTGGGCTCAGCAGATCCGAGAGGGCGAGCACGAGATGTGTGTGGGAAGAGACTCGTCCACCAACACCATCAGGTGAGACGACGGCACTGTGTGTGTACCAGGAGGAGATTATAAATAACAACGTTGCAGGTTTTACAAACAGACAGAATCTTACTCATCTTACTTCAGTGTGGATAATGAGTCGAGGATTCAGTCACAGATTCACTGAAATTCTGCTGAAATGGGCAGCGCTGACTCACTGAACGCTGACTCACTGAACGCTGACTCACTGAATGCTGACTCAATGAACGCTGACTCACTTCACCTGACTCACTGAACCCGACTCACTGAATGCTGACTCAATGAACGCTGACTCACTTCACCTGACTCACTGAACCCGACTCACTGAACACTGACTCACTGAACGCTGACTCACTGAACCCGACTCACTTCACCTGACTCACTGAACCCGACTCACTGAACGCTGACTCACTGAACCCGACTCACTTCACCTGACTCACTGAACCCGACTCACTGAACACTGACTCACTGAGTGTGGATTTACTGAACACTGACTCACTGCATCATGATTCACAAAAAATTGACTCACTGAGCACTGACTTACTGAGTGCTGAACACTGACTCACAAAACACTAAGTATTTAACACATTTGTGTAAGAAAAGTATTTTTACAATCGGGGAGTTTCAGCAGAAACAACGACAAAAAACAAGATTCATTGGTGATTTGTTCAGAAAGAATAATATTTTATTATAATTATAATTTATTCTATTATTGTCTATAATTTTTCAAAAAATAATTCCCAATAAAAGGAAATCTCATTAGTTATAACCTTTTTTACACCCATATGAAGGATTTTCAGCCCATTAAAAGTGTCGTGTGTGTGTGTGAACTTTAATCTGTTTTCACACTCATCTAAAGACCCTTTTCAGCTCCAAAAAGCTTCTGAAACGTTCACGCGTTTTAAACCGATTCTCACGTCCACCAGATTTTCACACAGATGAAGTGGACGAGAGGGACATTGACTTTGAGAACACCTCTATAATGATTTTTTCCATTTCAGAGTCACAAGCACGGACGATTACTTCCTGAGCGACGCTCTCTACGTTCCCCCCGAGCAGCTCGAGGACGGGAAGCCCTTCCGTCTGAGTGTCGTCCGTGTGGATCCAGCGCACACTTCTGATACCAGGAACCAGGAGAACTCCCAGCAGAACACTGAGAAAAAATCTAAAGTGGACCCGGAGGTGGGCAGCAGCGGGTCCTGCAGTGACGGGTCTCAGGCTGCAGGTGGCAGCAGCAGCACACCAGAGATTCCCAGTGCGGCGAAAGCGAGCGATTCGATTAGCCTGCTGAGTGAACTTAAACAGGACGATCCCTACATCCTCGACATCGACCTGGATTTCTTCTCCTGTAAGAATCCCTTCAAAGAAATGTACACACAGGTACTGCACTGATCCATTACATACATACACATCCTCTCTGGAGATTGTTTATCTGCTACGAGTGAGCATTAAATGTTTTTATTTAAATGCATTTATTTCCTAAAAGCAGACGTTAACTGGGAAAAAGTAAAAAAAAAGTGAGCTAAGAACAGAGATGTAGAAAATTCAAATAAAATGAATTCAAATATAAAAATAGAATGGATATAATTTTTTTCAAATAATAATAATTTATCATTTTTAATAATTCACATGTTTTAAAGCAAATATAAATATATTATTTTTAGAAATTACTCTCGTGTTAATTGTAGCTATAACATTAATGGGCGGGGTTATGTTTGTGGGCGTGGCCTTTGTAATTTGACTGTATTCGAAGGATGTTAATTGAATTTCTAACCACATCCATCTCACTTCTGATCCATCACTCCGACATGATGTTAGAGGCAAATAATCAATGCCAGTGTGGAGTGAATTTATTTGATCTATTTATCGTTACGTTAATTTGTGTCTCTACAGCACCGATAAACATCTAAAAAAAAACAAATAAATAAAAATAAAGAGAGTAGAAGTGGGTGCAGGGAATTCATTTAATAAACTGCTCTTGCAGTTCGTTTATCAGGCAACAGAGGGCGCCTAAACCTCGTAAACTATATCGGCAGAAGTTTGTGGACACCTGACCATAGAATGTGTATGTGCTTCTTTTTGAACATCTCATTCCGCATTCAGTTTCCATTCACTGTTATAATAACCTTCACTCTTCAGATTTTGTGAAGATTCATTCAGCTACAAGTGTGTTAGTAAAGTCAGGTAGTGATGGAGGTGAGAAGGTGAGGAGGTTCCTGGTGTGCAGTCAGCTTTCACATTCATCCCAAAGCTGTTCAATAGGGTTGGAGCTCTATAGCAGGAGATCTTCTGCTCATGTAAAGCAGATCTCCATGGAGCTGACTTTGTGCGCAGGAGCATTGTCATGCTGGAACAAATTTGGGTCTCCAAGTGCAAGTGAAGACCCTCTGACTTGGTGCTCACTGTGAATGGACTGTTGCCATTTCTATAGAAACAATAACTTATTAGAACATCATCTGTCCAATCAGAATCCAGAACTGGAAGTTATAGAAACAGCCGTATTATTATTATTATTATTATTATTATTATTATTATTATTATTAGTGTTAAAACCTCAATCAATGATCGAGTTTAAAAACACAAGCTGTATTTTTCTGAAATACAACAAGCTGTGTGTGTGTGTGTGTGTGTGTGTGTGTGTGTGTGTGTGTGTGTGTAAAAAAGGAGTTCAGTAGGATTTGAGTGGTGTTATTTGGTTCTTCTCCACAGGACGAGTACTGCATCCTGCAGGAACTGTACAGCTTCGAGAGGCCACGTGAGGATGAGGACGAGGTAATGGAGGCTTTCAATCAAATTAGCACTAATAACCGGAGAGAGAGAGAGAGAAAGAGAGAGCGAGAGAGAGAAAGAGTAAGAGCTCCCAGTCCATCGCTCGCTCTCTCACACACTCGCTCTTAAATCTAATTACATTTATAAGTTATTATAGTGAGTATTGTTCATACAGCAGCACAGAGGGGTGAGGGGGCAGGTTGTGGTGGGGCGGGTCACAGTGCCTCCTCACACTCAGGGCTTTGGGTTACTCTGAAATAATTAGTTCAATTCAGGCATCTTTTTTGTAGTAAAGGTCATGATGAACTCTGGGAATCCTGCAGCTCTGATGATCAGTTTGGTCAGTTGTTTCCTGTGTGTAGTTGTGTTACAATGCTGTGTTACCGAACTGAACTGTACCAAACTCACACACACACACACACACACACACACACTCTCACACACACTCATTTAACTGTGTGTCACTGAAATGTGTGTGTGTGTGTAGGAGCTGCTGTGTGAGTGTGTGGAGAGACGGACACGGCAGCTGGAGGATCTGGAGGCAGCGTTCGCCGACCTTCTGGAGGACGACAGTGAGCTCACTGTGGAACGTCTAGCACATAAACTCGGGTAAAACCAAACACATGCGTCAAGTGTGTACGAGTGTGTGTGTGTGGATATGTGTGTGTGTGTGTGTGTGTGGATATGTGTGTGTGTGTGTGTGTGTGTGTGTGTGTGTGTGTGTCTGTGTGTCTGTGTGTGTGTATGGTTTGCAGTAATGCTTATTTATGTTGCAGGATGAAATCTTTTGTGAAACTCGTCTGCAGTCTGAAGAGTCGTAACAAATCCCCAGACTATGAAATGGTAAACAAATAAACAGTTAATTCATTTCCACTCGTTACACTGAAGATTGTGATCTAAAGATTATGATGTAAAAAAACTCTGAGCAGTGCAGCAGAAAATCATCCGAATCCCAAAAGTGCCACATCTGTCCACATCTGGATTCCACTGAGCAAACTCTGATCCTGGTGGGAGGGGCTTCAACTCTCACACCTGTCAATCACAGAGACAGATGGTACCCTGAGGTTAATCTCGCTTCACACGTCTCAGAGGAAGCACGTGTTAGCCCTGCACACGTGAATAGTAGTCGTGTGATTGGGGAAGAGTTCGCTGGTGGGTGATTTGCAGATGACCACAAGAAAATGCAGCTTCTAGGATTGTAATTTTATAGAATTGTACATACTACAACACACACACACACACACACACACACACACACACACACACTCCTTGGTTTGTGCTTTTCTTAAAGAAATTTGTGTGCGTGCGTGTGTGTGCAGGTTCACCAGGCCGGTCTGACCTGTGATTACTCAGAGCTTCCTCACCACGTCAGCAGTGAGGCAGAGATCCAGCAGTTGATGCTCGCAGTGCATTCGGTCCTGCAGCCTCTTCCCAAACCCACACTCATCACCATGTCCAGGTGAAACCTGAAAACTCTCTTCATTCCACTGTATTTATCAGTTCAGCTGTTTATTGTGTCTTTTATCCATTTATTTAATCCATAAAACTTTCATTTCATTTATTTATTTTATTTTAACTTTGTGGATATCATGAATGTATTTAGTTTTTTATACAGCTCATAATGAATTTATTCATTAATTAATTACATTAATTACTTTCTCTATTGGTATGTTTTTTTATTCACTTATGAAATAGATTTATTTATTAGTACATTCCTTAATTTAATTACATTTTTTGTATGTTTGGTTTTTATTGTATTATTATGATTATTGTAATTATTATTATTATTATTATTATTATTATTATTATGATTATTATAATTATAGTGTGTTTATTACATTTATGTAACTATTTACTTATTTTATCTTTTGTCTGTTTGTTCTGTCTCACTGTGTCTGTTCGTTCCCAAAAACAGGTCGAGTTTGGATGAATATTGTCCTCCTGCTCAGGTCGACTCCATTCAGAGCAACATCCTGAATGTTCTAGAAACACTTTTCGGTTCTTTAGATGTTCATAAGGAGTACGAAGAAGCTTCTGGAGAAAACGCATTGCAGGCTTCATGATGGTAATCAGCTTTAGTGCAGCTTTGTGATGCACTCTGACTAGAGCAGCATGAGCACTGTGTGTGTGTGTGTGTGTGTGTGTGTGTGTGTGTGTGTGTGTGTGAGAGAGAGCGTGTGCGTTGAGTGTTTTTAAATTGAAGCTCCTGGAATCTATTTCTGCTGCTGAATTTTTATCAGTGAAATATATATATGCCTTGTGCTGAAGTCTGTTTCTCTCACACACACACACACACACACACACACATGCCACACACACACACGCACAGAGTTTCTCAGAATGGAAAGGATTTATTGTGTTTGTTTCCTGCTGAGTTCCTGTAAAGTCACGTGAACAGACGTGTGCCCACTGAATCTTGTACTTTGTGTAAATATGGAATAAATGAAGTCTCTGTAACGTGTATATTATAATCAGCTGCAGCACAAACGTGTGAATGTGTGTAAAATACCTTTAGTCAGTAAATCTCACACCGTGTTCACCACAGCTTCCTACACTTCCTTTAAAGTGTGTGTTTCCGTTTCTGATGTGACTGTAACTGATAAGGGCTTCACGTTTACGTTCACCAGAAGCCCTAATCCAGAGCAACTGAGCATTTGAGGGGTGAGAAGTGGCAGCCTGGTGGTGCTGGGATTTTTACACAGAGGCCACACCCCCTCCTTTTTTAATAGGGACTAAAACAGAGGCCACACCCCCTCCTCTTTAAATGTGGATTAAAACACATAGGCCACACCCCCTCCTCTTTAAATGTGGATTAAAACACAGGCCACACACCCTCCTTTTTTCATAGGGACTAAAACAGAGGCCACACCCCCTCCTCTTTAAATGTGGATTAAAACACATAGGCCACACCCCCTCTTTTTAATAAGGAATAAAGCACAGGCCACGCCCTCATCCACCTTCAGTTTGGACTGAATCCCTCAACTAAAACACAAAACTCAAACATTTGTTTGAAATATTTAATTCCCACCAAATCCACACGGAACTCCACATGCTTTTTTTTTGTAAATGTTCTGCACATGCTCATCAACACCCAATTTATTGTGTTTATTTGGGATATTCAATCAGGAAGTCTGTTTGTGTTGCTCTTCTCCACGTGTCACAGAGTCTTTTCTGCTGTGCTTTTGATTGGTTCTACGTGAGCTGAAATTTTCTCCAAGTAACCAAAACCCTGATTTATTTTTGATCTTTTATATCTTACACCATGCTGGAGGCCTTAATCTGAACGTGTTCACAGTGCTACATGCGCTGATTTTAGGTGTGTGTGTGTGTGTGTGTGTGTGGGTGTGATGTTCACGATGATGAAGCTCTCTCAGTGATTAACCCTGTCCTCAGTCCTGTACAAGTGAAGACAAAGTTATGTTACATCCTGTTGCTTAGCAACGTCATGGCTCAGGGGTGTGATGCATCTGGAACATCACGACCAGGGGAACAGCATTTTTCTTTTTATGCATCTAGATGTTTGCTGGCAACTTTGACACTGACTTTCACTGAATTAACTTTCCTGCTACTGAAACAAGTACAATCCATGGAAGTTCCACTCAGAAATTCCACACACTCTGTGCTTCATTCCGAGGAATTTCATGAATATTGTAACTACAGGAGCTGAAATTCCAGCTAAAATGTCACATGATTGTGTTACTATTGCAAATTTAATGTCACCACCAGGACGTTACCGTGACTTCTTCCTGTTCAGAATCATCTCTAATCAATAATTGAAGTATCTTCAGAGACTCTGACGACTTCTGATATGCAAATCAGACTCTTCTTCATGCATGCTTGAGCTGCTTTGGCTCCTTTCCCTTAAAAACGATTTTTAAATAGACACAAATTCAATCCTGTTTCAGAGTCACTACGTAAACATCAATCAAGAAGATATTACAGCTGGATTTAATAAACATGCAAAAACCCGACAATCAGCAGATCATCACACACACGTCCTGCACTCACAGTCCCCAAAATGAGAATCAGATTTCCCCCGTCTCGGCCCTTAGCGCTCGGTGAATAGCGATGAGGCGTGTGGAGTGTTTCTCTTCTCATCTGCGCATTCGAGTGGTTTTCATCAGCTCTTATCACAGGCTCATTTTGGAGCAGTGAAATGAATGGTGTATGGTTTGGTGGATATCTGATAAACACGTGGCACGACGTCAGCGAAAAGAACGTGCGCTCACTCACCTGGTGGATCTGCTGTCCAGACACCTCATGGTGGTGATTACGTGATGATCTACTCTGAGAGTAAAACATATTACAGAAAGAAAAACATGAAGTGTGTGTAGGAACAAGGTGAGAGAAGAAAAGGAAAATATATAGAGGAAGAGAGGGCAAGAAAGAAAGAAAGAAAGAAAGAAAGAAAGAAAGAAAAAAGACTTGTTCTATTACATTTCAGAATCAGGATCTTAATGGATCTCTGTGTTTAAAAGTCAGGCAGTGTAAAATCTCTCAGCGTGGCGTATCAGTACAGCTGTGCTAACAGCTGGATAAAATTGCAAACAGAGTAAACATGATTTTGCGGCAGGTTTCAGACTCTCGGTATCTCCCAGGTCAGGTTCTGTGATGATACGCTGCAGTGTCGCTTCACACCAGCTTTGCTCTGGACAGTTTTGCTTCATCAGTTTCTCTTGCTCTTTAATGGCGGATGAGAACAGCGGGGTTTAGCTCCGAGCGTATCATGTGCGTAAGAGGCTGAGGCGCTGAGCGTGTTTGCAATGAATGCCAATGATGCACATGCAGGCTGCTGATAAAGACCTGGAACACTCCATCCTCAGCGCACACCGAGACGGACGCGCTCTAATGGATGAATTTTATTCAAATCCTGCTCACTTATGTGCTGTAATTAATTACGTGAAGCGAACGGACGGGTCGCTCTCAGATACGCAAGCTGCTCAATATCGTCTCAGCCCAACCTCTGTGTTATCTTTACTCACATTACACTCACTCTCTCTCTCTCTCTCTCTCTCTCTCTCTCTCTCTCTCTCTCTCTTTGTCTGTGTTCTCGAATGCTGAAGAAGTAAAAGGAGGAAATTCTGAATGTAATCACAGTGGAGGAGGTGTAGAAATATCCAAGCGATTACATAACGGCTCCCAAAGCTTCAAAACAGTCCGTGTCATGCAGATAGAGGAAACTTCATCGAGTCCTCTACATCTTCCTCTAAACCCACTAACTGCATGTCTTCCTTCACCACCTCCATAAACCTCCTCCTTGATCTTCCTCTTTTCCTCCTTCCTGGTGTCTCCATCCTCAGCATTCTCCTACTGATATACCCCATGTCCCTCCTCTGCACATGTCCAAACCATCTCAATATCACCTCCCTCACCTTGTCTCCAAAACGTCCTACATGCGCTGTCCCTCTAATAAACTCATTTCTAATCCTGTCCATCGTCGTCACTCCCAACGAACATCTCAACATCTTCAGCTCTGCTACCTCCAGCTCCACCTCCTGTCTTTTACTCAATGCCACTGTCTCTAAACCATAGAACATCTCAGGTCTCACCACAGTCCTATAAACTTTCCCTTTCACTCTCACAGATACTCTTCTATCACAAATCACTCCTGCTATCACTCTTCTCCACCCACTCCACCCTGCCTGCACTCTTTTCTTCACTTCTCTAACACACTCTCCATTACTCTGCACTGTTGACCCCAGGTACCTGAACTCCTCCACCTTCTCCACCTCTTCTCCCTGCAACCGCTCCCCTCCACTGCCCTCCGTCTTATTCACACACATGTACTCTGTCTTACTCCTACTGACTTTCATTCCCCTTCTCTCCAGCGTGTACCTCCACCTCTCCAGACTCTTCTCCACCTGCTCCCTACTCTCACCACAAATCACAATATCATCCGCAAACATCATAGTCCAGGGAGACTCCTGTCTGACCTCGTCCTTCAACCGGTCCATCACCACATGCAAACAGGAACGGGCTCAGAGCCGATCCTTGATGCATTTCCACCTCCACCTCTCCAGGCTCTTCTCCACCTGCCCCCTACTCTCACCACAAATCACAATATCATCCACAAACATCATAGTCTGAGTGTTAAAAGTTTAGCTATTAATATTACACATTATATATACAGCATTTATATAAGATTTGAATTTATTCGTCCCACAGTCGGGAAATTTCTATATATATATATATATTCATGTTTATTTGTTTTGAGTTTTTAATAATGAACATTGTCTCAGAGCAGCTTTACACAGATAATGTGGAGATAAAAATGAAGATGTTCTTTATAAGTGTAAGTTTGTCTCCCTGAGATGCAGAAGGAAGAAACATTAAGAGGAACCAGACTCAAGAGGGAACCTCATCCTGATTTATTACAGATAAACCATGTTGAGGTGCAGTGATGGAGATCAGAGCAAACTGTAGTCCTGAGTCAGTATAGCAGACTGTAGATATTAACTACAGTCCAAATCCATCAATTCAATTTCTTAAATCCATTTTTTCTTTGGGATTGTGACTGGATTTAAGAAATGTAATTGACTGATTTGCTGTGAGGTTTGTCCCGGCTGTTTTTTTAATTTATTTTAAACTGTGGGTATTTAAGTGATAAACTGTTCTATATGTTTGTTTTTAGAATGTTGTGTACTAAATCTGTATTGTTTTTGGAAAGTCACGTTTTTGGGAAGTCACATTGTTGTAACCTTGTTACTTAAGAACTTTTTTTTTATTATTTTATTGTCCTGGGTGTTGACAGAACCTAGGTGGCGTAGTTGGGTTTCTCAAGCATTCTAAGCTGAGGGTTACACACACACACACACACACACACATATTTATATATATATTATTACACTGTAGTAACTTTATTCATTTCTTTTCTCTCTAGTGAAGTTAATTTTAAACGCAGGAGAAAACATGAAAAAAAGAAGTAGAAACTGAAGTTACAGCTTAACCTTGACTTTTACAGAGCGTTGCACACCGAAGACTCGTTTCTTAAATGCTAAATTTAGACATTTCTGTTTACAAAAACAATTCATTATATCAATAAAAAGAAGTATGGTAATCTGATGAAATCTGATTTTTTTTTGGTGCTAAATATAAAAGAGAAAATGAAAATGGTTAAAACTGCATCATCATCATCAGTGAAGATTAAACGAGAGCTGAAGGTCACATGACTTGAGTTTGTTGCCAGTTGATGATTGCAGCTCAGCTTGACCACCTTTTCCTGTTTTATTTCAACTTTGTTTTTTTCAATGCGTGCCATGTGTCAGAAAACCCACATCCTCGTTTCGAGCTCTGTAGCGTGAGAGCAAGCGAGAACTTACGATGTTGAGATCTTCAGTTTCTTGTTTGGCTCTAGTAGGAACCGAAACACGAGTCGTGTAATAAAGCGATTTTGAGCTGAATCTGAAAACTCCGGAGCGGAAGAGTGTTCCTGTGAGGTTCCTGCGAAGTTCCTGCAAACCCGTCAGTAAAGTCTAAATCCAGGGCGTGTTACAGAACGATGAATTTGGACCAAGATTTCTCTACATAGAGTGTAAAGACTCCGTCTGTGTGCGTGTATATATTTATATATATATATATAATGTGTGCATGGAAGAAACCCAGGTATGTAGAGCATCCTTCTTCTTCTTTCCTTCCTCACCCACTCACGGTCTCACGTCAGAGCTGCAGCGTCTCCCTGCGAGAGCTGGTGATTCTCTCTCTGAGCACGCTGCAATCAGCCCTGTGTTGACAGAATGAGGTGCAGGTCAGAGTGTTTACGTGATCAGCTTGTAGAAAGAGATGCCTGGGGGGAAAACATGACCCAGACGCTTTGTCTTCGGAGGAATAAAAAAAAAAATCCTCATTTTCTCATAAAGCTTTGTTTGGGTTTTTACTTATTTCAGACATTTTTTACATTTTATCAGTAGCATTAGTTCAAGTGAAGGGAAAATGTCATGCTCCAGCATCCAAAGACGTCCGATAAAAATGTGTGTGTCCAACTTTGTATGAAGAACCGCGTACGGCTGGAGAATTCGGGTGTCTCAATACATTTGGCCTTATAGTATATGTTATAGGAGATGTTAAATTCTGGATGCTGATTGGGCAGCGACTTTGACACTACCGTAGGTTTATGTTTTAATACATCATGGTTGTTATGGTAACGACTCGTTTCATAGGGGCGTTTTTTTAATATATTTTGGTTTACGGGAAGGAGTCTCCAGTGTCAGCGCTTTGTAAGAGGAAGACGAATCGCATTCCGGTGAGGGGACGAGTGTTTACAGGCACTTTAATGATTATACAGCTTTCTTCTTAATTCATTTAATGTGGCTGACGTCGTTACTATGGAAACGTAACCTATAATGTATTCGAGTGAATGCATTAGCGCTAACCTGTGATTTGCAGCTGCGCAGGAGCTGCATGTGACACGCCTCGGCTCCATGCAGAGCAATGCCGTGTCTGAAAACACGCTTTTTATTCTGATTAACTCCTCCATGATCATCTCCAAATGTCATTTCACACATCCTTTGATTTTCTGTTATTTCCACTTGTGTGTGTGTGTGTGTGTGTGTGTGTGTGTGTGTGTGTGTGTGTGTCGCCTCACTGCAGTAGTTGTTAAGCGGTACCTCTGCCTGTAATGACCCCTCATCAAATCCAAGGTTTCAAACAGAAGTACCATTAAAAAAAAAACTCATCACACGCCATCAAATGAAAATAGAGCTTTTTAAGCCGGATGTTTCATTATTCCGATCCCCTCTTCACTCCCAGGTTCCACTCAGCTCCGCTCTTGTGCAGCTCGTACGCAGCGAGCTCATTCTCTGGGTCTGGACGCATTAAAGGTCACAGTGCTCTACAGAAATAATGGAATCGTTCTGCTTGGAACCTGTGATCTACGCCTTTAGACTTCAGCAGCCAGACTGAAACCTGCCATGTCTGTGTGAAAGGCAGGAATCAGGGTTTCATAATGTTCACAGCGTCCTGGTTCTCCTACACGCCGTTTGTTCTTCTTCAACCGTTTAAAACAGCCGCAAAAAAAAACCAAACCGACTGAAAGTCACAGCCTTGAAGGTTAAATGTATAAATCCTACACAACAATCAGAGACAGTTCCATAAAAAACCCTCAGAAATACACCACCCTGAATGACACCTGTAATAACTTCAGAACTTTTCCAACAGGTTCAACAAGAAAGGAACCGTTTATCGAACACCATTTAAAAATAATACTGTTAGAAAAAGGTACTTCAGAACTCTTAAAGTTTGGGTGTAGAAGTGTTTTCCTTTCAGAAACTGCTCCATGTAGAAGAATTTTCAGAGGATCCCTTAATTAAAGATCTTCTTAGAACCTCTAGAATCATTACGGGTGGTTTGGTTTTTTTACTTTGAGAGAGCAGTAAGATGATTGATGTGGAACGGAGATGGAGAAGGTCCAGGAGATGCAATTCTTTTAGAATTTAAATGTTCTTTTCTCTCTAGTGAGTTAAGGAACTCTTAAAGGTTGAATCTTGAACTCTTTACAAAAATCTTAAATTTGTCTCATCAAACATTTGAAGAAATGCTTCTGCCCAGGAAGAAAAAATACCCAAAAAAAAAATCTTCTGGAGGACCTATGAGAAATAGTTCGATTTTCAGAACCTCTTTAGGTTGAACATTGTCATGTGTTATGCAGTGAGTAGAAACTACAGAGCTCCTGTGGCTCCAACCTGTGGAATAAAAGTGTATTTGTAAGCAGAGGCTGGTGTTGCTGTGGTGTTTATCACCGTGTGGGTGTGCAGCAGTCATTCTCTGAAGGTCATCTAGAGGCTGTTCTGAAAATTGTTGAGGCAATGCACTGAGAGGGAAGATCAACAGGTCACGGCTGGCAGGAACCTCAGTAAGAACTTGTTAGTGAGTGAATAGCTGAAGGACAGTGTGTGTGTGTGTGTGTGTGTGTGTGTGTGTGTGTGTGTGTGTGTGTGTGTGTGTGTGAGAACTTTTGTTGTAGTATAGTGAGTGAGAGAGAACGTGGGTGGAGATAAAGAGGAAAAAAGAATAAACTCTGATATTTATTTGTAAATGTGGAACATCTTGTGAAAATTGTTCTTCCTGCAGTGATGTTGAACTCTGGGCTCTGATTGGTTGTGAGGTGTTGATTAGTTTCCCATAACAGCAGCTCTGATTGTAGTGCACCTGCAGATCTCATGCTTATAAGAACACGCTTGTTCTGAATGTTTGTATGTTTGTAACAGGGCGTACAGAATGTCCCTCTGTTTTCTGGAGTCTTTTGAAAACCAGATTCGTGGCTGAACATTGAAGTGCAGATGTTTCTGGTCTTCAGGTTTCCATTTTAAAATGATTTAATATCCTTCTTTCAACAAAATGACACAAAACATCAAATTCAAGGTTTCATTTGGTAACAGTTTGTATGCAGGTTTTGGAAACTTCTGAAGGTCTTATTTGTGAGTGTTCTGGATCCTTGAGACATCCTGGGAATAAGGAACAAAATACAATGTTTGGACAAAAGTTTGTGGACACCTGACCATGAGTTTGATATGTGCTCCCTTTTAAACATTTAATCCTCATTTGCTGTTATAAAAATCTCCTCTCTTCTGAGAAGATGTTCCAGTAGATCTTGGAGCTTTGTGGAGACTCATTTATCCACAAGTGTGTTAGTAAAGTCAAGTACTGATGCAGGTGAGAAGGTGAGGAGGCTCCTGGGGTGCAGTCAGCGTTCACATTCATCCCAAAGTTGTTCAATGGTGATGGAGCTTTACAGCAGGAGATCTTCCAAATACTTTGAACCCATGGAAAGCAGATCTTCATGGAGCTGACTTTGTGCACAGGGGCTGAAGAAACACATATAGCTGGAAAACTCAGGTGTCCCAATACTTTTGTCCAGACAGTGTAACAGCTGTAGAGATGTAGAAAGATCTGAAGGATGCTCCTGAACATTATCACCAGCTTCAATTCACATTTTTTGTGACTAAATGAACATAATGGATTATTTCTTCATTTCAAAATGAAGCTCTAGAGATGTAGTCCAGGAAGTGATCAATATTGATTTATTTACATTTCTCCTGACGCTTTCTGACACGGGTTTAACATGCGAACATCAGCCTGATGTGCAGAAATAAACACCAACTCCTACATATCACAGTTAGTTAAAGCAATATCACAAAACAGCTTCCAGACAATCACATTTATTTCACATCACCACACACGTCCTACATGAGAATACGTGAAGGAATATGAGCACGAATCACGCAGCAGAGCAGGGAGGAGTCTCCAGCCGTTATCGAGGCACTGAGATGGAGCTGGTTGTTCATCACCTCGATCGATAGAATCGTTTCTAAATACCTTGATTCCAGATGTTCCCTGCAGGATTGCATTGATTTTGTCTTTTCAGTCATGAAGGTATGTACGATTCTGTCCATCAGTGAACTGCAACCCTCCTATTGGTGATGATGAAAATTCAAGTCATCTGAAGCAGTTAATGATTTCAGGTTAACAAACAGCCTTGAACATTGAGCGAAACATCAGTGCCTTCAGAATGCAGCCACCAAAAAACATCATGGTTAATAGCTGTTAAGTCTTTCACTGAAGCCGATGCAACTCCAGCTGCAGCTCCATCCTGAAGCCCAGCCGCAGCAGATCTCCCTGAAGGTCTTCCTCATCTCCTGACTTCTGAAGGCGTAGATGAGTGGGTCTATCACCGAGTTACACATGATCAGAATCAGGTACATGTTGAAGTGAGACATGAAGCAGACACAGTATGGGTTCCTGGGGCAGGAGATCATGAGGATAAGATGGAGGAAGAATGGTGCCCAGCACACCACGAACACTCCGAGTAGGATGGTCAGCGTCACGGCGCCCTTCATGTTGGCCGCCTGCCACACCGGCCCGTTCCCCGGCAAAGCGGCGATGCGTTTCATGTGAAGCCGCGCCAAGAGGAACATGTGCACATAAAGTGAGGCCATGAGGGCCAGCATGGTGAAGAACATGCTAATAAGGCAGATGAGGACTGTAGCACTCTCTGAGTAGATGATAAAGAGCACGCCAGACGCTGAGCAGAAGCTCCAGATGCATACGATGATGAGCGCCGCCCGACGCTGGGTCATGATGTTGTGGTAGCGCAGGGCATAGAATATGGTGACATAGCGGTCCACAGCGATGGCCAGGAGACTCCAAATAGACGCCAGGAGAGAGCTGCAGATCATGGAGTCAAACACGTTGTCCATGCTTTTTACAATGTCTCCAGAGATGGTCAGGTTTCCGCTGGTGATCAGCGCCATCACGGCCGTTTCTGTCGCGTTTGATACGCTCACCAGGAGGTCAGCCACCGCCAGGCTGCAGATGAAGAAATACATGGGTGAATGGAAGTTCTTGTTTTTTATGATGGCTGCAATAACCAGGATGTTCTCCAGAAGGCTGACCAACCCCAGCGTGATGAAGACCTCGGTGGAGATCAGTAGCTGTTCGTAGCATCCGGACGCAGAGTTCCTTTCCCCGCCAGCGGCTTTGTTTCCAATCTGCACGCCCAGGCTGTGGTTCCGGTGGGCATGGTGCAGCCCGTGGTGCCCAGAGATGTTCATATCTGCAGGAGCTTCTCACCACAGTCTTTCCATCTTTATTTACATTTATTATATGCCCAGAGTTTCTTTTATGTGTCCTCCTTCTCTATCTCCTTTAAAGAGCTGCTTTTTTTTCATGCACTGAGGTTCTTGTAGCATCTTCGAGCTCACAGAAAGCTTTTATTTAACCCCCACACACCGTGTCCTCCTCATGCATGACGAGATGAGAGCAGCATGCGAACGATGAGCCGATGTGCAGATAAACACAGAGAGCAGAAGAAGATGATGCAGGAGTCTGAGGCAGGAGGCACTTGCTCTCCGGAGCGTTCCTTTGGTAGAGTGACACTTTCCCTCTCTTTGCCCCTGTTCTGCACTGAGATCACCAACTCCTCCTCTATCTTCAGCGTCCAATCAGAGACCTCGCTACGGGGATGACCTGCACCAGCTTTTACACAGATAAATATATAAATATATAAATAAACAAATCAATGGAGCAGATTTTAGACCAGAAATCTTCATCACCTTTTGTGATCAGATCTTTTTTTACAGATCCTTTTCCCTGCAGCAGAGAAAACGTTTTTCTCTCTCTCTCTCTCTCTCTCTCTCTTAATCTCTCTCTCTCTCTCTCTCTCTCTCTCTCTCTCTCTCTCTCTCTCTCTCTCTCTCTCTCTCTCACTTACTCTCTCTCTCCTTCTCTCTCACTCTCTCTCTCTCTCACTTACTCTCTCCTCTCTTTCTCTCCTCTCTTTTCTCACTCTCTCACTCTCTCTCTCTCTCTCTCTTTCTCTCCTCTCTTTTCTCACTCTCTCACTCTCTCTCTCTCTCTCTCTCTTTCTCTCTCTCACTCTCTCTGTCTCTCTCTCTCTCTCTCTCTCTCTCTCTCTCTCTCTCTCTCTCTCTCTCTCTCTTTTTCTCAGCGATCTCAGATATGTTCTTCTTGTCTCGTCTCTTCTCCTCATCATGCCTCGTCAATCACATGGCTGTCGCTCATCATCTCTCGGTCTCGTAGTGAAAAGAGGAGATGAAACCGAGGACATTGTGGATGCAGTCGACATCCTGCTTCATCTGCAGCTCGATACCTGGACCCACTTTATTAAAGTGAGTGAAGTGTTTATAAAACTGAACTAATTGGACTGTAGTTCTGTAGTTTTGGGAAACAGCATGCAGTTATGTGAAGAGTCTGTTTGCTGTCTGTGCACCAGGAGAAGGTCATGCTGTAACTTTAACAGGATGAAAATTTATATTTTTAAGAATATAAATAGTTAAGAAAATAAATAACACATTAACTAACGAGTTATAATAATGACACTCATCCTGGCACTGAGTCATGTGACTAATTAATCCCACAACAACCAACATGAGCAAACTGAGGTTTAATATTTCGATCCAATTAATTATTATTTTAATGTAAGTTACATAATAATAAATACATAATATTCATTCAATAATGTTTTAATAGCAGCTGCTCATCCAGAAAGTCTGTATAATCTGCACTTTATTCATTAAATACAGGACATTTGTGTTTAATAGAGAAATATGTAGATTATATATGGAATAAGTGAGGATGAAGGAAGGAGTGTGGAGTGTCAGAGCTTCAGGACCGAGGAGTTTGTGGTGTTCAGGACGTCATGTGAACTCACTTACGTTGATTATTTTCCTGCAAAAGTCAAAAACTGATGCTTTTATCTGATCTGTTTTAGTACTTTTCTATAGTTGTGTATATCTAAAGCAGGAAAAACTGCTGCAGCATGGCATGAGGACGGTGGGGTGCAAAAGTTTGTGCACCCTAAAGTGGAGAAATGAAATTTCACATTGAATGGACTGTAACATTGTTTTAAATAGTGACCAGAAAAAAGTCTGGCAAGTGTGTGATATTCTTTCCTTTTTCTTTAAAACATCTGAGAGTGTTTCTAATGCGATCCGCTTTTCCTGTCATGATATTACTTATGACAAAATAATTGTACTTCCTCTACTGTTCATATTTTATCACAGCGCATGCAGGGAAATGTTTCTAACAATCAGCACTGAAATAGAGGCATACAATCCAGAATGTAATGACATTTAATTGCAGTGAAATAAAAGAGAATAAAATGTACAGTATAATGTACAGTATAAAGGAAATGGGTTTATAAAAGTAGAAATAGAGCAGCGGTTTTACTCATTAGGACCAGACTGTG
>NC_060903.1:18885705-18928205 GCF_014805685.1 Silurus meridionalis
TTATGGTTCTTGAGTTTAATGTAATCAACATTTAATCAACACTGATTGTTAATTTGATTTGACAAACTACAAAAAGTATATTAATGCTTCTTATTGAAATCTCAGTTTTATAATGTTGAATGTTGGAAAGCTCCCAGAGTTCCTCAGTTCGCTCCTGAGCTCAAACTTCTCCCCGTGTCCTCGTCTGGTTTTCCTCCCAAAATACATGTTTCTACATGAATACGCAACTCGGCATTGCCTCAAGGCGTGAAAGAGCGCGTGAACGGCATCGTGTGATGTTCCGGCTTTCTATCTATCCGGGGTGTATTCCGCCTAGACCCCAGGATATTCACAGGATTTTTCCCAAAGCAGAAAACGATTAGCGAGAAAGAAATGATGAATTCAAATCACAGGGCTCGAGCCGACCTTCACACCCTGAAGGAACCAGGGAACATTCCAGACTTCTCTCTTTTATTATGGAAAATTACAGTAATCATTTTCTCACCGTTATTTATCTTATTCCCCCAACTGCCCCAATCCCCCCCTCAATCCCCTCTCCACCCCCCACGTTCATTATCTTTCACTAAAAGTAGTTCCTTGTGTTCATGACCAAAACCTCAGGCCTTTCAGAAGTGCTTTTCTCAAAGCCTTTGTTCAGTTTCCTCTCACCGCTCAGAGTTGGACATGAATACCAAATCGATCGAGTAAATATGCGGGTTTCTGAAGGCCACGCTGAGTCGAGTTTAAAAAAACAGGTTTGACTTCAATCACACGTTCCATAGCGGGAGTCAAGTTTCCCATTGATCCTTAGAGTGAAGGATTCCATTTTAGGAAAAATGGAGAGTCGGCGGTTTTATTTCTTCTCTTCAATAACAACGTCGAAAAAATCTCACATCCACTTTTTCTGAGAAATCTCTTATACTTTCTTAATGGATCTTTTTCCATATTTGAAATTGGTTTTGTTGTTTTTTTTTTTTTTTTTTTGCATGAAATATTTTTTTCTTCGTGATTTCTTTCCACATTTTAAATCGTCTGGGATTTTAATTAAAGCTCATCGAGGTGCTTTAATTATTATAATCCACATAATCTTTGTTAAACTGTGAAACTAAAACATCTTGCTGAAACTAAATCAGCTGGAAAACTGCAAACATGAACTATAATAGTGAGAGCTGGGGGAGGGGAAGCTCCTGAGATCAGCAGATTTAAGACCAAATTTCACTTAGTGAACACCAGCAGTCAGAGAAACTCTGAAGAGCAGAAGTGTAAATATTTCAGCAGGACGAATCCCGAGTCTTTTTCTATATTCATTTTATTTCAAACGCAAACTGATTGTTTACCAACACAATGTTTTCTTTATACACTTTATGTACATTAAATTTGCTGTTTGCTCGACTGCGGAATGCTGATTTTAATCACAAGTGTGGTGAAAAAACTGGAAAAACAGGAGATGAATGGAGAAGAATTTATTAGTGTTTGTGCAACAGGAAGATAAACAGAAAGTGAAGAGCTTTAAATGTACATTAACGTATGGAATTTAGCAGACGCCCTTTGTTTATGATCGTATCTCTATTTCTGGAATCATTGTTCATTGCTCGTTTATGACTCATCTGACGGATCAAGTTCTTGTGCTGGTAAAACCAAGAGATCAGGACACAATGCAGAGTCTTTAAGTCTATATACTGTGCTGCTGTTTCAGGCAGATGGAAATCAGACGGGATATGAGTGAACTCCTGAGCTGGAGCAAGCAGGATGGAGATCCCTTCAAAAGCACAGAGCAGGGGGACGGAGGCTGCAGCACCAATGACTTCAGCATCGTCCACGGCAAAGGTGAGAGACGTCACCATGAACGACATGAAAATATCTTCCTTCATCTTCGTTCACTGGTTCAACCTTCAGCTCCGAACACACGTCTGTCAGGATTTTTACTCTCTTTTTTCACCTTGTTTCTCACATGGTAGATGTTCTTTTGATGTTCCAGCACAAAAATTGGCATGGAATCAGAAGATTTGAGTTCATTCATTAACCAGTTGTCAGTGTAATGGGAAAATGGTACGTTTGTAAAATTACTTCTGTGACCAGAATCCAAAAAGCATTCATCTGCTGACTCATCAGTTTATTCAGCAGGACCGACATTTGTTTGTTCACACTGATGTGAAATTTGATCATCTGTTATCGGCTTAATATTACACACCTGAATTACCCTGAATTACCCTTCATCCTGTCTGACATGTTTAAAAGCCATTTGTTGCAAAAACAAATCTATGAATAATTCAATCACATTCTGATCGTTTGTGTAATCAGTGATGAAGATGGCAGATGGAGCGGATTTGCTGTTAGAAACTTCCTGAAATCTCACAATCATCTGTTGCCATTGAAGCTTTATTACAGAGCATCATGACATCAAATAGAGTCTTAAATAAAAGAGTAAAAAGAAAAGACAAACAACATGAATATCTGTGAAGCCCTGATCTACTCAAACCGGTTCTGTTAAAATGGGTTTGGACCAACTCCAAAAAACCTGTTAAATGAATGCCTAATGAGACTTTTATCTCTGGGCATGAAATAACATCAGATGAAGAGTCAAATATTTCATTTGTGACCTCATTTTAGAAGAGGAATCATAAACAATATGTAAATATATATATATAAATATATTCCTTATATTTGTTTGGCCGGATGTTTTATCTCAAACTGAGGTAAATTTGTATTTGGATATGTAAAGGATTACGAACGTAGCTCAAGGGTTCTGCAGTGATACTTCAGGAGTGCTGCGGTTTTAATGTAAGAAAACAAAATACCACTTCACCTGAACTGACCACACCTCCCTGTATGGGACTGACAGGTTTAGAACCTGGAATGAACCTGAGATGGGACCTGAAAAGCACCAAAGCTACATGAATACCAAACCCAGAGAACATGAAAGGCCTGTTTTTAAAAGGGCCACGAGAAGTCAGAAGACACTTAATAAAGTAAATAAAGTAAATTGGTGATTTTCTGTCAGTCTGAACTGAAGAAATAAAAACTTTCTGTACCATATTGAAATGCAGAACATCAGATTTTTCCACTGGATCGCGTCGTGTTGAATCGAAGTGAAATCGGATCTCACTGGATCGCAATGGGGGAATCAGATCGCATCGGCAGCTGCTTCATATGTATATTTAACGTATCGTATCACTGAGAAATTATCGAGATGCAAAATCAACAACGGTTTCAATGGGACTGGCAGGCACATAGGCCACACCCACTTAACAATAAGCGACAAGCACATAGGCCACTCCTAGTTCTCGATGACTGACAGGCACATAGGCCACACCCACTTAACAATAAGCGACAAGCACATAGGCCACTCCTGGTTCTCGATGACTGACAGGCACATAGGCCACACCTCTTCCTTTATAAATGAAAAGCACATCGTCAGAAGCAGTGTTAATACAGATGTGTTCTTTATTATCAATGACAGAGACCAAGATGCCACACCTCCTGTACCAAGGACTGGCAAAACATAGGCCACGCCTCCTTTACTCAGGTGCAGAGAGGTTTGGGAGGCACACGGTAGCATCTTCTGCCGGACTTCATCAGTTCTTGTTCCCCGAGTCACGTGTTCTACTCAGTTCTATGTTCTCAGTGGGGTACGTGGTGTTTAAGGTCCTTCACTGAGGAGGTGAAGTGAGTGTTTAGGTGTAGTGTACATAAGATGACTGAAGAGAGTTTAAAAGTACACTTTGTTCACTTTGCCAGATGAAAGAGAGACGAACAATGAACAAAACCACCAGCGTGACAAGCAAAAGACTATTTAAGTACCTTATTCTCTGAGTGCACTAAACATCAGGACACTCCCTGGTGTCTCCATGCAGTGTGTACACATCCATCACAAGGTCTTTTTATTAGTCTGATGTTAGTGTTTATATAACAGGGAGTGGCTTGACCTTCAGGAGAACCAGTGAAGCTCCAGGCTGAAGACGAAAAGGTCCTAATGACTGAAGAGCAGGTTTGCTCACCAACACTTCAGTGAGCAGAAACATTCAGACATTTTGTCATCGTTTTCTGTTCCTCAAACTCTGATAATGTTTTAGAACCAGTTCAGGACCTCAGTTTTCTGTTCCAGCTTCTGATTAATACCATGATCATTATAATAAATGTTATTTTTATTTATCTCACAGCACAGTTGAATTCCAGATTCTGATTAGTCAGCAGGGGGTGATTAGTTTTACTACAGAAGCTTTAAGTAGAAAAACAAACAGCATGGTTGTGAATCCCAAAACGTTCTGTTCCTCCACAGGGTTCACATTATATTTCATAGTGTGATGAACGATAGCTTTGGTCTTTGTGTTTAAATACCACCAAATTAGCAGCATGTGGAAATGAACATTCTCAATCCTTCATTTAGATCTCCTTCCTGCTGAGAACGGTGAGGAGCTGACCAAACATTTCCTCCAGGAGCTGCTAAACATCCTTCTGGCATACATCCGCAAGTCTATGAATCGCAGCTCCAAAGTGCTGGACTTCCACCATCCACACCAGTTGAAGGAAGGACTGGAAGGCTTCAGCCTGGAGCTGCCAGAGAAACCAGACAATCTCGAGCAGCTGTTGGTTGACTGCAGGAACACGTTAAAATATGGAGTTAAAACAGGTTTATACACGTGCAGTGCATAATGCTGAACCTCTCTTTTGTAGATTCCATATCGTGCTCAATATACTCGTACCTGTCCTGAGTTCCTGTATGTTTTTAACCTTCAGCTCACCCACGGTTCCTCAACCAGCTCTCAAGTGGACTGGACATCATTGGACTAGCAGGAGAATGGCTCACTTCTACTGCAAACACAAACATGTACGATTTCAAGCATATATTAATAACAGGATTAGCGTTAATGATTCTCCAAACTGAGAATGTTCCTATTTGTGGAAAGCATTAAAACTGTGGAAGAAACAGGTACAAGGTGCTAAAAAGCCTTCAGAGAAACTGATCAGATTTCATTTAGGTTCTGAAAACACATGCTTCTGGAATATAGATGTTTAGGCACAAAGAGTCTTGGAAATATAAAGTCTTGGTAATGTAGAGAATATCGAGTCCAGGGGAATATCGAGTCTTGGGAGTATTGGGTTTTGGGAATGTAGAAGCTTAAAATGTTCTTGAGAATTTAGAACATTAAGAATAGAAAATCTTGGGAATATTCTTTCTTTGGAATTTCTTTCTTTGGGATTATTATATAAAGGTGTGTGAATGTAGGACCTAGAAAATGATAGTCTCGTGAAGTTTCATCTACTAAAGATTTCCATAACCTGCTGTCTTTTATCGTACATCTGTCTGAAATATATGACTGTGTGTGTGTGTGTGTGTGTGTGTGTGTGTGTGTGTGTGTGTGTGTGTGTGTTACAGCTTCACCTTTGAGGTTGCTCCTGTGTTTATTCTGATGGAGGAAGTCATTCTGAAGAAAATGCAGTCCATCATCGGTTGGTCTGAAGAGGAAGGAGATGGAATCTTCTGCCCAGGTAACCTCACAGTAGATCATTTATAAATAATAAAAAAACTTCATCACATAGTTTATATTCTATTACTGAAAATAAATCTTTCTCTTGTTGTTTCTCAGGTGGAACAATTTCGAATCTCTACAGCATCCTACTGGCCCGTTATCACTACTTCCCAAAGGTGAAGACTGAAGGCATGCAGGCGTTACCTCGCCTCGCCCTCTTCACCTCCACACATGTAAGTACACACCTCTGTTTCCTTCTCTTCTAGTTTACTCTACACTCTGTACTCCGTTAAGTGTTCTGTTCTTTTTTATATTTCAAATAGAAATACTCATTTATTATTATTATTATTATTATTATTATTATTATTATTATTATTATTATTATAATACTCATTTTACTTATTGGTTCAGTCTACTACAGAACATTCTATAAAATCTTGACTATTCAATTCTACTTTATTGTTCTATTCTATTCTACTGTTCCATATGCATTTATTTGTATTTTCTATTGTATGCTATATTTTTCTATTCTATTGTATTTTTGTGGGTTTATTTCGAATTATATTGATCCATTATTAAGTTATTTTTTGTTCTAGTCTATTTTCTTTTAATTCTATTTTATATTTTAAATTTTATTTTTATATTTATATTTTAAGACTTTCTGTTTTCTGTCTAATTATTTTAAATTCTATTGAATTCCATTCTGGTTTGTTTTTAATATTCAAATTAATTTTATTGTTCTATTTTAATCATTTTACATTATATTATATTATTATATTAAACTCTAGAGTGTAGAATAGTTTGTGTTGGTGGATGAACTCTTTTTTTCTGACTTTATCTGTTGTATTCAGTCTCTCTCTCTCTCTCTCTCTCTCTCTCTCTCTCTCTCACTCCTACTCGCTCTCATTACTTACTTTGCTGTGCCTTTGTAAATGCTTCACTAATGAATGTTTGCCTGACATTAGTCTCACCAGGCCGCTGAGCTTCTTCTTCACTTAATGTTATTAAATCAAACGTCCAGCCAGACCTCAGATCCTGCTCTTCTCCTCTCTACAGCAAACCTCTACAATAATGTTATATACAGTACAACGTTCTAATGATCAGTCGCTGCACTGCTACATGCTGATTTCTCAACTCAGTACACAGTGAAACGAAACAACGTTCCTCCAGACCACAGCGTTTCCAACAGTAAAAAAAAAAATGCAATCTGATTGGCTGTTTGGGAGTCGCTCCCATGATAATATTAATATTATATTATATTATATTATTATTATAGTTTTGTTTTATTCTACACTCCTGTTCTGTTCTCCTCTGTTTCAGTCTGTCCTAATCTTTATTCTATTCTATTTCATCATATTCTGTTTATTGGAAGTAAATTCTCACGTCTCGCTGTAGTATTTAATGATGACGCTGTATTTAAATGCAGGATCATGCTGTTCTGGTCTCTTGTGCTGTTCTACATTAGGCTGCATTTGTTGATGTGTACTGATGTGGAAGTATCTGATGAAGACACTGATCATGTTCTGCCTCATTTCTTCTTTCCCCTGTTAGAGTCATTATTCGATCAAGAAGTCAGCAGCGGTTCTCGGGATCGGCACCGACAGCGTCATCGCGGTGAATTGTGATGAAAGGTAAGCATCAGAGGAGAACCTGTGATTTTCTGTGCTTGAACTTGGAGCGAGAAGATAAATGCTAATGCTACACTGCTTATGTCTGTTTGTAAGGGGCAAAATGATTCCAGCAGAACTGGAATCCAGCATCATGGCAGCAAAAGCTAAGGTGGGTCACACATGTTAATATGGCTAACAATCATCAGGAGATATTTTAGAGAAAAATATTGCACAACAAAGAAAGAAGACAAGAAACACTTATGATGCACAGCACAGTGTTTTATTTTAAACATTTATTCAGCTTTAAGGCCAAGACATGTCCAGTGTTATCAAGTTACATGAGGTGGTACCAAAACGTCTGAAGACTCGCTCTGTTCACAAGAAAGTTCTTTATCTATCCTTTTTTATTGATCGTTTCCACACCATCACCTTCAAAATGGTCCCCTTGCACCGCAATACAGCTCCCAGCGGTCTTCTGGGACGTGTCCTGGACGTCTTCTTTTAAAAGCGTGTCGAGCATCTTCTGCAATTCACGCCGGATCTCCAGGTTTCAAAACGCCATCCTGGATCTTCATCTTCAGGAAGAGGGTGAAGTCTGCAGGAGCTGAATCTGGCGAGTAGTGTGGGTGCAGAAGTAAAATCACGTTGTTTCCAATGAGAAACTCACGTGTGAGCAGGAGCTCGGTGACGTGGTGCGCGTGTGGTCAGAACAGCACCAGTTGCACGGCTCCCGATGTTCACAGGATGATGTATATAAGCACACTGATTTATGAAGGTCGGTGCCCCCTGTGACTGTGCGTGCAGCCTCGTGCTGCCATCTGTTGGCGTGTTACAAAACTAGACTCAAAACCTTTGCTACCACCTCGTAATATTATTCTTACTGAACTGCAGGATTAATGAGGAGTAGAAGTGAGGTGTTGAATCCTGATCTGTCTCCACAGGGTTTGGTTCCATTCTACGTGAACGCTACAGCAGGAACTACGGTCTACGGGGCCTTCGATCCGTTCACAGACGTCGCAAACATCTGTGAAAAATGGAACTTGTGGATGCATATCGATGTATTTACCTGATCTCTGCTTTCTCTATACGTACTGAAGAACAGAATCATGAACGTGTGAAACGTTGATGTTTATCACAGCAGAATTTCTCTCTGACAGGCCGCATGGGGAGGAGGATTACTGCTGTCCAAGAAGCACAAGATCAGACTGCAGGGAATTGAGAAGTAAGAACGTTTACCTACTTTAGGTAAATCCCCTTTATTTAATAACATTACAAAAAAAGTCTTTTACAGTAAATTATGTGAGATTGAATCATCATCATCCAGAGGTTTGTACTGCAGGACTACAGGGACAGAAGAACCGTTCATTATATATTTAATACGTATTTATGAAGATACAGTGGTGGTCTGACCAGACAAATGAACACTGTAAATTCATCACCTCATGTTCATCTTCTTATTAATGTTGGTCTTTGGTCCTTGTTCTATATCTGAAAGTTGAACCTCCCACTCACAGATCCTGGATCTCCAGTGTTCCCAGTGTTCTATTTAGACCTCAGATTTTAGAATCTTTATCCAGTTCAAAGTTTCTCTTTCAAGTCATATATTCACATTTGGTACTTTCTGTACATTACAGATTGAATGTATATAATATAAAGCCATAAGTATGTAAAGCCCTGTCCTTCACACTGATATGTGGTTCTTTCTCTTACCACAAAGCTGAAACCACACAAGTGCGTAGAACATCGATAAATATACAGTTTCCTTTCACTGAAACTAAATTCCCAAACATTGTTCCAGCATGATGATGATGTACACAAAGCAAGATCCGTGAAGACATGAGGTTGATGTTGAAGAACTCGAGTGTGGTGCACAGATCTCCTCAACCTCACTGAGCACATTTGGGGTGATAATGTTTGCTCTTGCACTCAAATGATCCCCACAGCTATGCTACAAAATGTAATGGAGAGCTTTCACAGAAGAGTGAAGGAAAAACACTCGAAATCAGATGTTAAACAGCATGAACTTCTTCAGCAGTTTGAGCTACAGGAGCTCGTCTGTTGGATCGGACCACACGGACCAGCCTTTGCTCCTCATGTGCATCAATGATCCTCGTCCCCCACGACCCTGTCGCTGGTTTATCACTGTTTCTTCCTTGGAGCACTTTTGATAGATTCTGACCACTGCAGACCAGGAACATCCCACAAGAGCTGCAGTTTTGGAGATGCTCTGACCCAGACGTCTAGACGTCACAACTTGTCAAACTCGCTCAAAATCCTTACGCCCATTTTTCCTGCTTCTAACATCAACTTTGAAGACAAAATGTTCACCTGCTGCCTGATAAACAAATCCACCCACTAACAGGAGCCATGATGAAGATCATCAGTGTTCTTCACTTTACCACTCAGAATGTTATAAAGTCATAAAGTTATAAAGTCATAAAGTTATAAAGTCATAATGTTATAAAGTAATAATGTTATGTCTGATCGGTGTACAGTATTACATAAGTACGTTGTTCTGGATGCTACAGAAGATCTACTACAGAAATCAGGATTCTCTGAATTACAAACGTCTCCTCGGTTCTAACACACATACAGACAGAGTCGTGTATCATCTTCAGCACAGCTGCCTCTTACTGCAAATTTACCTGTGCTCTAAATGTAAATGCTCCTGCGCTCTCCATGTCAAAGAATCAGGAAGGTCTGGGAGCTCCTGGGTCTATTTTTTTTTTCTTCAGATTTTTCTGATTCAAGGAACGAGCTTTATCTTATTCACTGTATGAAAGAGAAAAAAGGGAAAAGGCTTTGACCTTCTAATAGAAAATATAAGTGTGTGTGTGTGTGTGTGTGTGTGTGTGTGTGTGTAGGACATGTTCTATGAAGAATTTAGAAGCAGCTTCAGCACTAAAATAAAAAATAGAGATGAAGAATGTATATGAATCTCTGTGTGTCCTTCTGGAATCTGAGGGACATCATTACCATTCTAATGGCTCTTTCGCTCTTTTTTTCTCGCTTTCAATCTACAATCCATATTTTAGCTGATGTAAAATGTCGAGGCAGAGACAAAATGGGGCATGAAATTATAGCAGAAGATCTCGCCTGATTCCATCCACGTCCCCCTGAATCAGATTTTATACGCTCTGAATATCAAATACAAAATAATGGATAAAAAGTGTTAAAAAGGCGGAGGAGAAATAAAGATGGAACTAAACACTGTCATCAATCAAAATCCTTAACGGAGCAACCGATCAGATTTTAATTTCAAAAGCATCTGTAATGTAGTCAGTCTCGGTGGAGATGGAGAAGGTGCTCAGGAAATAATTTGTGCTTGTTTTGATATAAAATAAAAAGTAGATGAATGGCAGAAGATTCACTGAGACTCCTTTATTAAAAAGAATAGAATAAGGAGAAACGAATTGTCCCTGTTGTCTAATTTTCTTCAGGAAATGTAAAAGCTCATTTCTTTTGCTAGCTCACTGACAGATTCCTCTCTCTATTCTCTCAGAGCTTCTTCTGTCACCTGGAACCCTCACAAGATGATGGGCGCCCCGCTGCAATGTTCCACCATTCTGGTGCGGCAGAAGGTCAGTCGACTCAGGTTGTTGGGGTTTTTTTCCTGAAGCACACCTTGAATGAGATGATTGATGGAGCCGTGTGCTGATGGCAGGGTCTGCTGGAGGCTTGTAATAAGCAATGTGCCGAGTATCTCTTCCAAAGTGACAAGCCGTACGACATGTCTTACGACACCGGAGACAAGACCATCCAGTGTGGGAGGCACGTGGACGTCTTCAAGCTCTGGCTCATGTGGAAGGCTAAGGTACATCAAAGTTGAAATTTTTTTTCTCTGGAAAAAATTATACTGAGAAAAAAAGAAACACATTTCAAATCAAGTTTGTTTTTATGTTGTTTCATATCAAAGAAGAAGAAAGCAGAGATCTAATAGATTATTATGAGATGAGCTTTTCCTGGTATAATAACCTCCACTCTTCTGGGAAGATGTTTCACTAGATTTTGAGGAGATTCATTCAGCCATGAGGGTGTTAGTAAAGTCAGGTAGTGATGTAGGTGAGAAGGTGAGGAGATCTGTGGTGCAGTCAGTGTTCACATTTATCCTCAGTAGTGTTGGAGCTCTAAAGCAGGAGATCTTCCACTCCATCCCATGGAAAGCAGATCTTGATGGAGCTGGCTTTGTGTATAGGATCATTGTCATGCTGGAACAGGTTTTGGTCTCCTAGTTCAAGTGAAGGGAAATTTCCTGCTCCTACATTCAGAGATAAGAATGTGAAGAATCTCATATGGCCGGAAAAAGTCAGGATTCCTGATACTGGTGTCCGTATTGTGCATTTCCCTAAGCACGTAATAATCACCTTCTAAGGACCTGCTTATTAACACAAGCTCGTAGCTAGTTGGCTTTATGCTCCACAGACCATGAATTTACTGTTCGAGAAAATAAACATATGCAATTTACATATTTGGTTTGCAAAGCATTGATTATACTAATGTATGCAAATCATCCGCAGCTTAAATCCACAAATCCACAACGTAAAAAACAACAACGGCGTCTGGCAGCAAGTCGAAAAGAGCTGAGAGTTGCTTTTATCTTAACCTGACCTTGAATTATTCACAACCAGGTCCTAAATACCTTTTAAATTCAATAAGTGTGAGATGTGGAGGATCCAGAGGGCATTAAACCTGTCTACAGTATCAATACATGTGTTACGGAATAAACAATGCTAATCTCTTAACTGTCAACAATCCGTTTTTAGCTCTGAATAACAAGATCAACTCCCACAGTTCTCCTTCTCCAGTCATGTTCATCATCATCGTAATGAGAACTCTGATGTTCTGTAGAAGTTCAAGCACTTGACTCAATGTTCCAGAATGCTGTAAACGTAATGGCACAAACCTGACTCGGCTAGTTAGCGATCTACAGGGGGATTAGCGTGATGGTGTTAATAGCTGTGTTAGCAGGAAAAAACGTCTGACTTTGCTTCCATTAGGTATAAATAATACAGGTAGCCCAAGTGCATTGTGGGTAATGTAAAGATACTTACCCAGAGTGAAAACAGAACAATAGAAGCTTAAACCCAAAAAAAACACATTTTATTAGTAAATATTAAGCTGAAGATGTTCAGGGTGGATTTATCCTGCATTATTTATCGCCTGTTTCAGGTCACGTCATGCGTTTCAAGGTCAGAGTAAGGTCGGGTTCACAAACAGAAACAACAGAGAAAATACAAAAAATTTGACTTGAAAATAAACGGAAGTTAAAAGTCACTAGAGAAGTTCAGGATGCAAAGAATTTATGAAAAACAAGGATCAGAAACCCAGGATGCAGAAATTCACTTCTATCTTATTTGTATTGTGATTTCAACAAACATCTTTTATAGAAATAAACAGAATTAATCAAAATGTTTAATTCCTTTATTTGGGGAAGAACTGCATATGGCTAAAAAGCCCAGACGTCCATATCCTGTACGAGATTCCATCAAAACAGGAGACTACTGGTGTAACTGGTGCTGTTCTGACCCACGTGTTCCCACGTCTGCGATTTCTTCACGGACGGCGAGTTTGAGCAAAGAGCAAACGTGAAATTCTGTGTGAAACTGAGAAGTTCGACACACGGCGATTGTGTTTGAGCAGCACGTGCTTCAAGAGCGGGAGAACATCACTGGAGATCAGGAAGACCTTCAACGATCTCAAAAACTTTCAGCAAATCGATGATGATGATTGTCAGAGTAAAATCCACATGAGCTCACTTCTTCCCGAAGATGAAGCTGAGATCCGGCGTGAATCACAGAAGATGCTGACACGCTTTCAGGACTATCAGTCAGATGTTCTGGATTTTAGGATGGAAAACTTTAATAATCTGAACAAAAAGTGGAAAGTTGTGTGTTTGTCATCCACGAGTTGTACTGTCCTAGGGCATGTTTTTTTATTTGCTAATAATATGCCGACACGCAAACACACACACACACATACACACACACACACACACACCACAATTTTCTCAGTAATTTGTTTTATATACAGAAGCCCAGCAGTGAAAGCAGCAGGAACATGGGCGATCATACAATGAGACGAGTTGTTATTAATATTCACTCACACAGTAGAAGAGAAAGAACACGAAATCCAGACAAAAGACGAGTGCAAACGTGTAAGCATGTAAAAGTGAATAGGCGAAAAATGAAAGGCCTTATAAAACACACCGTATGGGCAAAAGTATTGGGACACCTGATCTTTCCTGCCATATGTGGTTCTTCTCCAAACTGTTACCACAAAGCAGAAGAAACACAATTGTACAGGACGTCTTTGGATGCTGTGTAGTAAAAATATGCGTTCACTTGAACTTGGAGACCCAAAACCTGTTCCAGCATTACAATGTTCCTGTGCACAAGCCCCATTAACATCTGCTTTCCATGGGTTGGACGATGTGGAAGATCTCCTGCTTTAGAGCTCCAAACCTATTAAACATATTTGGGATGAATGTGAATGTTGACTGCACCCCAGGAACCTCCTCACCTTCTCACCTACATCACTACCTGACTTTACTAACACACTTGTAGCTGATGAACACAAAGCACACACGAAAATCTAGAAACATCTTCCCAGAAGAGTGGGGGGAATTAGAAGAGCAAATTGAGACTAAATGTGGAATGTGATGATCAAAAAGCTCATATAGTGTATGAAACATTGCCCAAACTCTTTGCAGGGTTCAGAAGGTTTTGAATCGCAGATTAACCACTGCCTGGAGAACGCTGAGTATCTTTACTACAAGCTGAAGAGCAGACAAGATTTTCAGTTGGTCTTCCAAAGCAAAGTAAGTGACCAGGGATTATTTTTCCCGACTAAAAAGAGTTCAGCTTGCAGACTTTGTTCATCTCAGCAGGTCATGAGGTCATGAGGTCATGAGGTCATGTATACAAACGTGGGCTGATGCTACCTTTTCTCTTCTCTCTCTTTAGCCTGAACACAGTAACGTGTGCTTCTGGTACATGCCAAGCCGAGTGAGGAACATGTCCACAGGCCCTGACAGAGACAGAGAACTTCATTCGGTGAGAAAACAATGGACTCATTCAACCTGTTATCCCAGACTACACAAAATAATAGGAAGTCATAAAACCTGTTTGCCAGCTGACAGTCGCATAAAACAGATGTAGCGATAGCGACTGTGTTCCCACACACATGCTACCGAGCACCATATCACACCACCATCTCCTCACTCCACCATCTCCTCACACCACCATCTCCTCACACCACCATCTCCTCACACATCTTACCTCCACAACCATTATACTGATCAATAATAGGGCTTCATCCATGCGTTACATGTCACCCGAACACGTGTCTGTAACACAACCACTACGTCCGCCATTTTATACACAACACACGTCTGCTGAACTCCTGAATCTGATTGGTTTGATTTCCTGTAACAGAAGTTTATTGTTCTATTTTAATGCTCTTGTTTTAATGTTTTTATTGTGACCTGAGACTGAACTCATCTTTAATTGTAGTGTTATTCATTAAAGATAAACAACAACAAAAAAACATGGTGTTTTCTATGTAGAGATGTTTATTAAAGATTGATGGAAGGAGACTCCAGAGTCAGAGAGAAATAAAGAGCAGCTGGTGAGGGAGCGACTGTTTACAGCTGCTGTAGCATCAGTGACAACAGGAACTTGTTTGTGTAACTATAAACGGATAAAAGTTTGAATTGTTCCCAGGTATAAAGGAATAAAACATCTCATGAAGTGCTGTTACAGGAACCTACTCAACTACACATTGTATTTTTTATATATGGTAATAAAGTTAGATGTGTTTTTTTATTTTTCAGATCACTCCAAAGATCAAAGCCAAGCTGATGGAGAAAGGCACGGCCATGATCGGCTACCAGCCTCTTGGAGAAAAGCCCAACTTCTTCCGCTGTGTTTTCTCCAACCCGGCCACGCTGAAGCAGGACGTGGACTTCCTGCTGGATGAGATCGCGAGTCTCGGCTCTGGGCTTTAAGAGCGACCGGGTCGGAGCCTGAAACCCGCTTTACTGTTCGTGGACTAAATATTAGGGATTAAAATCGATCTCGGGGTTTAATAGCAGTGAGAAGTTTTCATCTGTAGCGCGGTGCCGAGACTTAGAACTAATTTGCACAATTTGTGTTGCTTTCTATTAATAATATAATTATAATAATATTAGAATATTCATTATGATGTGTCATAACATTGTAAACACAATTAATTTCAGTTGTGTATTTATTTATTATGCACTTGCAGTCTGTGACGTTGAAGAATCTGGAAAAAAAATTCCGGATCTGAAGCTTTAATTACAAACTCCAGGATTCACCACTAGCTACCGATAGCCACTGTAAGGCACATTAGCCACTTTAGGGCGAGCTGCAAAAATGCTAGAGCACATAATTAAGTGTTATAGCGTGACACCGCACATTTGTCGGTGCACTGCACATTTGTCGGTTTAAACCCTGAGAAAAGCCCTGAGCCACACCTCGGTTTACCAAGAAAATATTATGTAATAATCTAAAGCATTTACATTTACATTTGCAGCATTTAGCAGACGCCCTTATCCAGAGCGACGTACAAAAGAGTCTTCAGTAGTGAATAAATCTACACTGTACACAAGATTACAAACTTAATATAAATATCTCATTATGAAAACTCGTGAATTCTACAAAGAAAGAGCTAATTTAAGTGTATCAGGAAGATGAAGGTCTTGGTCCGTCGCTTGAAGATAGTCAGGGACTCCTCTGTTCGGACATCTAGGAGAAGTTCATTCCACCACCTCAGTGCCAGAACAGAGAAGAGCCTTGAAGTATACTTACCTCTCATAAAGCCTAAAGTTATCAGCAACACAGCTCCAGGTGGTGTGGGTTTAGCTTTCCTGTGTGCACTTTCAGGATGTTGAATATTTTCAAAAGCTCCTTATTAGTTGATTAGCAGCTTATGTTAGCAGTGTGTTCAGGCTTTCACAAGACATTATTAAGGTGCTTCTTTAAAGTTTTGGGTTCTGATAAAGAGAACAGTAACACCGAGTTAAAAAAGCTCAAACTTTCTCATTTCTTCATTCAAACCTATTTGGGCTTCTCAATAGAGTGTAACTGTGGTATTTTACTGCTCTTTAATGGCTTATTTATTTGTATTTTATCTGATTCTAAACCTGTATGTTGCAGTGGTATTTAATAATAACAACCAGAAAAATCATTTTTATTATATTTAAAAATGTTTTAAAGGAATTGAGAAATCAGAAAATATTCTCAGAAAAGCTCAGCCTCAGTGTTTGTACTGAGAAAGAGATCTTTCCTTGTATTGCATAAAACTCAACTCAGAAAGTGTTTTGTGTATTATTTGTGAGATGTATTCAGGGATGAGGGATTTTTTTATCATTGGATCAGGACCTTTGATGTATTTATGTTTGATAAGTTCGATTTTGGGAGTGTAAATTCCCACCACCATTTTTCAAAGATCAGATTTGTTCCAGGAGTCCTTCAGATCCAACAGACAAGGTGTGTGAGCAAGCGTTTTTTACTGTCATGATGGCAGGAGAGCACGAAGTCAATCTGTGAAGAAGGCCAGAAAGACAAAAGAAGTTCTACTATATAAAGAGCAGAATTACTCCGAATTTCTTTATGTGGAAATTTTTTTAAAACCTGACCCTCAGGCATTGATGGTGGGAATTCATGCTCCAACTATCGTCCTGTGTAAAGCTAGCTTATCAACGTAAATACATCAGAACTGCTGAAGATGTTTATTCAGTGTTTGAGGATCCTGACCAGGCTTTAGAAAACCCTTTCAACCACAACTCAAAATGATTTAAAAAAGAGAAAAGTTTGATGCATATCTTATTTTATTTCATTACTTTGGAAAGCAGTTTAACACACATTTCTGGTGTATATGCAATACGGGGACATCTCGCTCTCTCCCAGGACACACACTGAGGCTGAGCTTTTCACAACCTATTTTCTGTGTTTGAGTTGAAGATCTTCAATTTTCTTCAAAATGGTTTTAAATGCAATAAAATATTTTCTGGTTTTATTAAATACACCTCAAACACTATTTAATATTTCGGAAACCGACTGTACTGTATGTCCTTTTTTGTTGTGTGATTCTTTTTGTTCGTGTGAAATGAGAGATGCTGCTGAATAATCAGATTTGAGTGATGTAGAATCCTGAGCAAAAAAAAGGCAAAATATGAAGCTGTTAATGACATTAACACTAATGCTCGGTTGTTTATTTGGGCCAAAGTGAACTGTATTTGGGTTCACGTTTTTCACGAAAAATTGACAGGAAAATCCATTCCATAATAACTTACTTTAAATATTAACTAAATTCTTGATCATTTCGAGACCCGCTGTTGTTCCAGCTATTAAAAGCTTCATATGTTGCTATTTTGGGGATAATTTTTCTAGAGATTTTCACCCGGGAGTGTATCGGGCTTTATTTAATATAACGGGAATTTTATTTGGTGGACTCTCAGATAGCAAATGTGCCTTCAGTAAAAATCCTTTTATAAAATGACCTGTTATACGATGCGTCATCTGATGCTGAATCTGTTCTCATGTTAATGAAAAACAGTCCTTTCTGGCAGCAGTTTTACAGCTTGATGGTAAAATTTTACCAAACCTCGGTTTTAGCTGCTAGCATTTTTAAAAAGGTTTTTTCAAACTACTACGGCTATGACATGAGCCATTAGAACAGAGTCATGTTTAAAGAAGTGTAATTTGACACGTGTTGGAGGGGTATTGTGGCAAAAACACACACAATAGCGATCACCTGCTCATCACTATGGGCTTCCGCTCATGTGCATTACGGTGCATTCAATAACGTGGAAACAAAACGTTCACATAACAGGAAGTAGACACGACGCAAATTTTCAAAACGTCACGATGAGCTGAAGTTACACTGACAATGTCCCAGAAACGTTTATAGAAAAGAAACTAAGGTTCTGCTTCACTGTAAATTAAATTTTCTTAGTAGAACCGAGCAGAAGATCAGATCACATTTTTTAAGCAAACACTGAAAAGGTCCTTTGGTTGTCCATCAACACGCTCAATAAGAAGGAATTCCAAGAACCGTTTTTTGGATCCTAAAAACTTTAAAAATCCAATTAACCAAATAAAAACTTTTCCTTTTAACAAAACATTTAAATATTAATTACAAACTTCATAATTCCAGGGACCTTCTCATTAAAATGTAGCTACCCTGCTGCCTGAAACACTCTTAAGTTCTTGGAGGTTTTTTCCAGAATTCTTTAGACAATGATAACTGAAGAACCCTTAATGATCCAATCAATCCTTAAAGAACCCTTGAGGAAGACTAGAATGGTTTATGCCATAGTTTTCTTGGTTCTTTAAGGTTTAATTGAACAGTTTAGAGATCATACAGAAATACTTTATTCTAAGGTTCATACATGAACATGAAGAACCCTTAGAGAACCTTTAAAAGATTTTATCCTCCTACATGTTTACTAAAACCAAAACATCTGAATTGTTCTAGCTATAAATGTTCCTACCATAAATATAATAAGGGTTTTGGATCACGAGGATTAACAACAACTTAAGAACCTTTTAGATTTCTAATAAAGAATGTTTTATGTAACAGGTTAAATATTTAGTACAAAAAACAAACTTTAGGAATAAATGTTCTTATTATTTTGGTTCTTTAAGGGTTCTCAGGATAATTAAAGGTTCTTACGAAAGCATTCTGCTGAAGGTTTTGAGGTCCACAGATCTGATCTATGACTTGGTAAAGATCTAACAATGATTTAGTACATGTAGTATTTATACTCTGTAGTATTTGAATGTTTTATTTTTTGTAACAGTGTATTTTGAGAATGTTCATGTAGAAGTGTATTGAAAGAAATGTAATGAAGTCATTAAAGTTCCTTCAGGAGGAGTCACTCATGATGCACCATGTCTATGAAGGCAGTTAATCAGACGATCATTTTAAAATCCATTGTAGATGTAATAAGCGAGTGAAGACGAGCGAGCCGGAGTGGATGAGTGGAAATGCACAGCTGGGAATCTGCATCGCTTCTTAATTACTGCAAGTGGATCTTGAGTTTTAAAGACACGAACGCAAAGCAAATGTTCAGCTAAACTCTACATCCAAAAGTATTGGGACACCTGCCTTTTCCTGGCATATGTGCTTCTTCCTCAAACTGTGAGCACAAACTCAGACACACAATTGTTTCGGACGTCTTTGGATGCAGGACCATGAACTTTTTCCTTCACTTGGAAACCCAAACCTGTTCCAGCATGACAAAGTCCCTGTGCACAAAGGTGTGGAAGAGCTTCTGCTGTAGAGCTCCAACCCTATTGAACATGTTTGAGGTGAATGTGAACGCTGACTGCACCCCAGGAACCTCCTCACCTTCTGACTTTACTAACACCCTTGTAGCTGAATGAATCATGTAGTAGAACTTCTTTCCAGAAGAATAGAGCTCATTATAAATGCAAATGGAGATTCATGTGGAAGGAGATGTTCAAAAAGCACATAGAAATCTTATGGGCAGGTGTCCACAAACTTTTGGACAAATATGATATAAATATGAGCGTAACGTGTGCTGCTCAGGTGTTCGGTGCTGATTCTGCAGTAGGGCGAGTGGGCTGCTGTTTGTTCGGGTAATTAACGCTTCATCTCAGCCTCTTCATGGAGCAGATGTTTCGGTGTATTTAAACGATTTGCGCAAAATGAATTGGAGTCCTGTTCACAGCCTGATACCACCACCTGCTGGTCAACATGAAGAAGTGCAGGTAGGATTTTACTATTCAGTTCTGTTCTGTCCATCCTGTCGTGCCTTGTCTTGTCTTATAGTATTCTGTCCTATCTTATCTAATCTAATCCTGTCCCTTCTGTCCTATTCTGTCCTGTCCTGAGTCCCACCGAGTTCAGCAAGCAATGTCCAATCAACATGGCCGCTCACATCATCAACAGAAAACACACCAGCGCGTCTTACTTTTCAGCTGTATTTGTGAAAGCTAAAACACTGACTCAGCAGTTCTGAAAAGAAGAATATACTCATCACTGTTAAATTGATAAACATGAATACAGAAGCATCTATGTTTTTTCTTATTCAGCTCAAATGCACAGAGATTGAAAATGGCGCCATTCCAAAATTTGAGTTTCCACATTTAAAGGTGGTCAAATGCAACATTCAACATAAAGTGCGTGTGGCCTACACTGCAAACACTTGTTGTTGTTTTCCTTTGGTTTCTTTGGGACGTTTCTCTTCCTGCTCCAATTTTTTTGTAGTTAAAATAATAAATGTTTGATATTTTCTAGAATAAAATTTTTCATATCCTAGTGTTCCATAAACCACAGTGACTTCCATCGTAACGCGATCTGACGCGTCTGTAAACAGAAATGAATCGTTTGATGAGTTGGTTTCAATAAGATGTATTTGTTCAGTGCATAAATTTGATCCAACTGATGTTTGTTGGAAATATAATTCGATTGATTTCGTTATATTTTACAGCTATCGTGTCTCCTGCTGAAACTTCTGCTCATGGAGAGAAAGTTCTCAGCGTGCTGACTGAATCAGAAGCAGCAGTAAGCACCACTGCTGTGGATACGGACTGTGGAATATAATCCACTTTAGAGAAATCAGTGGACGCTCTGCTTAACGTTTATATTCCAGATCATAATATTCCTGTGAACGAGTCAGGGGTTAGTGTGTGTCTGGGGAATTCTCCAGGCAGCTCCGTGTCATTAGGATTCAATTCCTGTTTCTGTCCTCGTTCACAGGTGGTTTTTACACTGCACTCAAATTCACGTATGATGTTCGATTTATCGCTGCAGTTAAACGCAGCACGGTTCTTCTTGGCTTGTGCTTTACACGTGTCCTCAGTTAATGGCGTGTTTAAGCCGCTTTCCTGCAGGTTATTTAGCAAAAAGAAATGCCACGTGCTACTCCGTCTGGACAACGCCATCGATCACGAGCCATGTGACTTATAGCTTTTTTTTTTTTTTTACAAATCTGTCAATGTGCGTTTTTTGCCAAATGTGTGCGCATATGCTGATTAATAAGCTCGACTCATGCTGTGTGTGCAGGTGTGATGACAGAACAGCAAGTGCCTGCTGATCAAACACACACACACACACACACACACACACTAGACTGGTTGAGAGAGTTAGGTAGACATGTGTCTGTCCTCAATGTCTGTCCTCATGTCTCAATAAAATGATAAACAGCTGCAACTATAAAACACTGAAACCCCACATTTTATTATTAATCTTTATTTGTATGTTAAAAAGTGACCATGATATGACATTGTTTATTTGTAAATATGTATTTGTTTATTTGTAAATATGTATTTGTTTATTTGTAAATATGTATTTGTTTATTTGTAAATGTCTGTTAAGGTTAAAGAGTTGCATAATAGTTTTTACAAATCTCAGAAATTCTTGATTTTCCCGTATATTTGCATTTTTTACTACACTAAAAACCTCATTTAAAATAAAATGCAATAAAATAAAAATAAATAAAATATCACTGTAATGCAGCAAGCATAAGTTCATCATTTGGATAAATGAATTCAGCTTTAAATCTAATTCTTCAGACAATCATTTTATGGTTATTTTGCATAATTAATCATCGTTTATTTGTATGTTTTCCAGGGATTATGAAAAAATTCAATTTTGATAAAAAATGAAAATATTATTTTAACTGTTAAAACTTTTGCCTCTAGATTTTACTAAGTGGAAATAAATCTGTATCTTACAAAGAAACCATTGTAGCTATCTAGCGCCATCTCATGTTGATTATACGAGAGAATGATAATCAATGAGTTGATTCAGTTCAGGTGTTTTGGCCATGCCCACTGCTCACAGGTGCATAAACTCGAGCACATCCCGGCTCTGTGGACAAACCCGGAGACCGGCTGAGGTCAGCTGTTAGCGCTATGACTGTGAAATGGAAGCGTTTAGGCACAACAGCAGCTCAGCCATGAAGCGGCAGATCACACAGTCTCTGAAGCATGTAGAGATGAAAAAGCTCTTATCTTTTGTTGCATCACTCACTGCAGAGCTCCACACTGCCTCTGGAAGCCACTTCAGCACAAAAGCTGTGTGTCAGGAGCTTCATCCTAAAGGGTTTCTGGTTTTTTTTGTTTGGTTCCAGCATATTAACACACAAAGTGTATTCCACTACTAGGGTGATGAGAAGACCCCTGTCCTCCTCCTGCTCAGGTGTATAAAATCATCTTTGAGATCATTGTCAGTCACCATATTAATGCCCCAATGGCTTTGCAATGGGAAGTCCAGCAAGCACATGTAGATGTGATGGTCATACTTTGGTTACATATGTATATAAATTATATGTGTTCATTCATCACACCAGGCAATGACAGACACATAGAGAATGTAGTGGAAGATGCCCTCACTCGTGAAAGTGAGTTCCTCTGTTCTGTTACTGCATCCTGCAATTTTAAGGAGGACAATCAGTGCAATCTGACTTTGATCAGATGTCTACAGGCTACAGATAGCATCATTAATCACTGCCGGGGTGCAGCAAGGTGACACAATGGCCTTTTATCGCACAGTTTCTCAGATTCTGAGATGTCCTACACGGACTGGAACATGACCTTGGCTCATTGCTGGGTTCACTGCGCAGGGATTTTACCAATCGCAATTTTGTGTGTCGTTAAAAAATCTCAGAATTACAGAATGTGGGCTGAAATAAGAAGGAAAAAAAATCTATAATCCGTGCTAATGTTATTGCAGGACTCATGTGCGCTGGAACCTGGTCAGAAAGTGCTTTGGAGTTATTGTTTCTATGGTGACAGCTCATTCACAGGGACTCAGTAACAGTAACTCTGCTTCATTGATGATTCATTTCCTATAACAGCACTTCACTATGGTTATGTGTGGTTCTTTTACAGCAGTCCTGTAGAGGAGCATGGATTATTGAAACCATGCTGAAAACACAGCAGTGAGGGATGTCCAGAGTTGGGCAGGCAGCCATTTCCCACCATTTTTTATTTCCCCGATGTGAGTTAATATAGTTTTGGACTATTCCTCCAAATGAACTGACAGCAAGAATTAGCTGAGGTCTACAGCTTCTTCTCTTCTGCTGTATAATCTGATCCAAAAAGTGCATTGGGAATTAAAAATTATTTCAGAAAACTTAAATACAGAGGTGAGAGCTGTACAGTGGAAATTCTACAGTGAGGTCGGTACAATTTTATTGTTCAAAATCAAACCCTTTTCAACAAAGACACCAAAAGTTAGTTTGGAGTTTGACTAAATGATTGTTAGGAATTTAAGATCTCAGACATGCAGGTTACAGGAAAATCTTCAGTGATGGAAACAAGTGAAAAAGTGTCCTGATACAGAGAAACCGCACACTTTTGGAAGTTATTTATCATTGACACTGGAGACTCCTTCCATAAATGTCAACAACTGCACATTAAGTAGATCTGTACAAGTTCCTGTAAACCAGCTGTTACTATAGAAACAAAAAGAACATGAAACACTGTGATGTGTGGCTGCACTACTGTCAGAGACTTCTGACCAATCAGAGTGCAGAACTCAGCAGCATCATTTTGTTCAGAGGAAATACTCGCCAAAACACCAGGGAGGTTTATCACACATTTCACAGCAACGTTTTAAATAACACATAAATAATCATATGTTTGGACTTTAGGTAAAAATGTGGTAAAGCTGAAAAAGGAAATGCATCAGGGGACAGGAATTTGTGTTTATGCGGGATAAAAGAGTTCTTCCTTTTTCCATGAAAAGCCCCTTTTTTTCATTTGTGTTAATACTTAAGTTTCACTGTTACTGGTACTTATTAGTTCCAGTTACTGTCAGTGTTCACTGTAGTGTGCTATTTATTAGACCTGATTTGATTTCATAAAGTTTTGTAATATAAATATTTGTTTAAAAAAAAAGCTTGAGTATGTGAAGAAGGAGCAGAACATAACTAGTCCCAGTCCCATGGTATGATCTCAGCCTGGTTGTTTTAGTCATAAAAACCTTTTAAAGTCATGGTACATTTAAAGATGTTCACAGTACATTTACACACAATAAAACCGATCACATCAACGTCGCATCCAGTCTGGATTTTAGCTCTACAGATTTAACGTCAAAGTGTAGAGCTAAACAAATTTATATATACTGTAGGTGAGGTGTTTAAAATGCATTTGATGTTCTTGATATCGTACACAACGACCCTATATAGTGAATAAGGCATGTGATCTGACGTATCTAGAGTGTATGGATAATGGTGAGGGGTTTGAAATGGAGTTCATGATCAGCATGTGGATTTGGTTTATGTTTCTGACACTGTGTATAAGATCTGTAATTTTGAGACACATTTACAGCAGACTGATGAATATAAGCAATTTGTCATGATGTTCATATGACAGAACGATGTAGTGTATGAAATCCTCTACCTGAAAAATCATTTCAGTGTTCTACTGAGAGCTCCTGATCCTGTAGGCCCCAAACACAGCCCCAAGAGAAATCTTTCATCCACAGGAAATGATGTTGAAACGTTTGGACACACAAGACATGTTGTGCAGGACAATTGCCAGGAGGAAGATGAGGATGATGGCGACCATGAGGACGGTGCAGAACCCCGTCCAGGCTGAAGTCTTCATCGCGGCGTCTCTTCCCTCGACCTCCTCCTCCTCTCCAGTTGTAAGGCGCTCGGACTGAGTCGTCCCATCTGCGTTTTTGAAGCCATATCGGTAGGTGTGTTCGTCCGCTGACAGAGGCAGCAGGTAGCAGCTGCTATTGGGCAGCCGGATAAAAACGGGCGTGTGAGCCAAGGTGACGGCTGAGAGCGTTTCCGAATCATCTGGGAGCTGGAACACTGAGATGCCACTCAGATGTGTGATATGGCGGCACCAGGGGCAGCGGACTTCCCTGTGATTCAACACCATCTGATCCAAACATACTGAGCAGCATGTGTGCATGCACTCAAGAAGTTTGGGTCTGCGACGAGGGCTGAAGGGGTTAAAGCAGATATGGCACTCTGGTCTAGGAAACGTCTCCATTATACGCATCAGCAGCTGAAGCCTTTTTTATTCAGTGTCAGGAGAGCAGAAACATGAAAGCCAGTTTACTGACAAAGATCTGCATGGTCAAATCTTGGACTTTTAATCCACATCTGACTGCATCTGTGGAACAGACCAGAGATACAGCAGGTTTGGATTAAAACAGTGTCATAATTAATCCAAACTAAATCTCACACTAAGACCATATGCTAGGAACAAGCTTTCCCTCTGCCTCCTGCCAAGTACACAACACATAAACACATCACCTAGATCTTAAACAGGATCTGTGGGAGAATGTAGCAACCAGTGGAGGAGCCTGGTACTGTTCTTCAGACTAGAGTTTAAACCACATAACACACGTCTCTGTATGTTAGATTAGATTTGAGAAATTGAATGAAGAACTGCATGACAACATGTGACTATCAGGCAGAGTTATTTCTAATCCAAGGATGACAAGGTCTAGACAGAAGGGACTGCCATAGTGCGCTGTTTTTACCCATAAATCATTGCAGGATTGAATGACATTTGATTTGGGTTCAGTAGAATAGTTCAGTAGAGTACACTCTTCTGTGTTGGAGATATTATAACCTTAGTTATAGCTGACAGTGGAGACTCCTTCAATAAAGACAATTCACTACATCAGTAACTGCTTTTTAAATGAATAAATAGAGAAACACTGCTGTTGAGGAAAATGCACCTTTTGACCAATCAGATTTGAGAATTCAGCAGCCCTTTGGTAAAAATGTGACTTAATTCAGTGCATTGTTAAATTCCTTCTAAAATTAAGGTTATTAATCATTGAATATAAGAAAATAATAGCTCAGAATTAGTATTCATAACCAGTGGGTTATTCTCAACAGAACCTGAAGCAGCTATTATCCAGCACCCTGTAAAAGCGTTTGGAGGACAAACATCGCCTTGAGGAAGCACACGACTTTTATCTACGTTAATTGCTTGTTGTAATGCACAAAAAAAGGACAATTATTCAAATGAAAAGGTCTACAAATATACCTCATGAGATCACCCCATTCTATAAACTAGCAGTAAGTGACTAACCTGGACCTGCGCAGTAGTGAACTCCACCTCGGACTGCTGTGGTGTGTACGTACCTCAACTTATGATAATTACTGGCTCAAGCGGCCGTGACACAAGATCAAAGATTAGTAACTATAATAACATGGTTCATGAATCAGGTTCTAGTCTCGAGGGATGAGAGAGTCATTCTGCAGCCGTCAGCTGGGAGAAAAGTCATTAATCATGTAATTAAACCTGCAATTGTCTCATTAATCAACAAATCCCTTAAAAACTGTACTGGTTATGAGATGCACAGAAACTGATTCTTACTTGCAGAATGAGATCCTATGGAATAAGTTGTAATTTAGCTTCACAGGGTATAGAGCAGTGTGTATGATACAGCAGCAATGTCTGGTGTGTAGAATTTTAATGGCCAGAGAATAGAACTATAAATATATTTACTAATTATGAACGACGCCCATGCTTCATGTAGTCTTTATTTAAAAAACGCAAAATAAACAGGACTATAATCCACCACAAAATGCCACTGGATATATTTCGGCTGCAAATTCTGCCCAAAATACCACTGGTTGCCAAATATACCAGTTTTAGTCCAAAATACCATAGAAACAAATCACAACACCATTCCTGCCAAACATGTTCCTGTTTATCCTGTATAAAATTCCTGTCCAACACGTAACAACATGAAACCAATCAGACCACCCAAATAAACATATCAGACATCAGTTATAAATCTCTATAACTGCTATATAAAAAGAAATAATGAAAAGCCACTTGGTGTTAGATTTCACGTAAACACACAGAAGGTGTGATTGGGACAGAGCCCGATGGTATTTATCCCAAAGCTGTTTTGTATAAATTTGAGAGTGGACGTTGCTGTAAAAAACTCCAGAAGAAAAAAGCTTTAAGGTTTAAAAAACACCAGAAAGTGAAGAGTGTGGGTGATTTTTATAATATAATTACACTTGATTAAGTTCTGATAAAAATCAGATGAAAGTGTTTAAACGAGGAGAATATGTTTTGTATCTCAGCATGCTGTGATGTGTTTGAGGAGAAGGATGTGGAACAGAAGACGTCGGTGAGGAGGACGGCCCTTATCTGATTAAAGATCTTCCACCTTGTCTCCTTGGACTCCTCACTTTTCTACCCACATCAATCTTTTAATTTTTTTGCTGACTGAAGTGACCCATGGCACAAAACCCCGCTGCGTTTAGTTTCTCTAATCACTGCCATTAATATCCACGCTTTTTTCCTCAGTGTGTGAAAAGCACACTGCTAACCGAGCTAATTAAATGCATTAATGGAATTCTCCAATGACTGGCCAACAAACTGCACTGCTGATTTGACCCTGAGATGTTAAACCCTTGATATTAAAAAGGCCACGGGAAAAGGAAACGTGGTGATAATTCTACTGAGATGTCGTGTTCTTCATCATGGTGATGGAAATGACAGAAAAGACAATATAGCAGCGAGGAGACTATGAGCTAGATGCTGTATCAGCCCTCCGTCAGCCGGAGAGACGAGCGGCAGCAAGGAGGTTTATCAACAGCAGACAGAAGAAAAGAGGAGAAAATCAGTCATTCGAGATGTTGCGTATCTGACGAATTGCTTTAAGCTGGATTTTGAGTCATGCTTGTCCTTATTAGTGCCGTTGATTCATTTGAGTTGAAGAAACAGCACCTGGAACCTTTTTTATTCAATTCTTCCAAACAAACTGATTTCCAGATGGTGTTTACATCACAGCACGGCAGTTTGGGTCTTTATTTCCACATCACAAAGCGTAAAAGAGCTAAATAAAGATCTCAAAACAAACGACACACACACACACACACACACACACACACACACACACACTTACCATGTACTTTGGTCGCAGTTTTTATCCGTGCCTTTGAGGAATCTGAGTCTACAGCCCTAATCTGCAGATCCCAGCTGACCTGAAGAGACAATTAATCATCAGATAGTGTTTCCATTCTTCTAAGATAACATCAGTGTCATTTTAGTTATCAGGCTGATCTTCAAACATGAACACAGTCCTGAAAAATGTTGCAATAATTCAGATCAGAATTTCTGTTTTAATTCAATCACAGTCCTTCATCCTTCTCATTCACATTCCCACATTCATGGATTAGATGCTCGTAAAGTTCATGATGATCCTTCAGGAAGATTTTTCTGATCGCTTGTAAAATAAAATAAAAATGAAGACACAAAATCTCATCTGGTGGCATTATTATAATAATATATTACATAGAGATGAGTTATTCTCCTGTAACAGCACATCCTTAAGTCTTTTCTCGTTCTAAAACTAGTTCCTTCAACATCTTTATGTTTTTATTACCAAACAAACTGAAGCAGGAGTAAATATTATATTTTTGTAAATATGTATATTAACTTTTCAGTAGGTTTCACACATGCAATAAGACCTAATGAGCAGGATCAGGTGTGTGTGTGTGTGTGTGTGTGTGTGTGTGTGTGTGGAGATCTTCTGATGAATGAAACTCAGGTATGAAGATGAAGGTGTAGTCTATAAACCCTGAAGGTAATCAGTCCTGTGTGGGTTTTATGACTAATCTGCAGCGTTACAAAGTCTAACTAAAGACTTGTATTGTTACAGTGAAGCTCAGTTCTGTAGATTTATATAAATATAAATAAATATTAGACTGTAATCTTCTCACGAGTGTAGAATCACCTGTCCGTTATCTCGAGATTGGAGTTTTGGCAGAACGAATCTCAGATTTCTACACATAAATACAACATACAGCTTGTTTGAAAAACACACCTCTGACTTCACACAGGTAGAAATAACAAGGAATAAAAATTTGATCGATAAAGTGAGTAATTGAGAGTAAAACAGTGACAGTAAACACGCACCGGAGATTTACCTCAGATGTGACAGAAGCGTTCCGTCCGCGCGCGCGCACCAGGACAGAGGGGCTCGTGCTGTCTTTTTAGCACGCGCTGCTGGTTTGACAGTTCCGTGGGCGTTCACGAGAGCCCGCCCCTTCAGCCAATCAAAAGCGCGGATTGTGGATAAGTGACGGGTCCAACAGCGAATCAGAAGAGTGCAAACGATGCCCGCCTCGGGTTACTGTTTATGTTGTGCTGTTTGCGTGTTTAATCGCGAGTTTGGATCAACAAACACCATCGAAATGACGACTTCTAGACCAGAAACATTACTTATTTAAAACATTACATTTTGCAATAAATGACATTAATATTTATTTCTATTTCAAGTAAATAAAGCTCAGATTTATTTTTATAGACTTTATTTTATATGATTTAATATAAAGTACATGATGAAATGGCATTTTATGACAAAAAATCTAATCAAATCAAACCTGCATCTTTATTAACTTCAGCAAGCAGGACAATAATTAAATTACATTCTATTCTATTTAAAGAACACAAACATTGTCCCAAATCAGCTTTACAGTAATGTTACAAAATCTGAATGTATTAATTTAGTGCCTAATAAGTTTATCCCTTATAAAAAACAGGGATAGTTTTAGATTACACTAATTAATAAAAATGATAAATATATTTTTGCTGCTTGGTGATAAATTTATGGTGTAATGCAGAAGTTTCAGAACAAACCAAACTGAATTAGTTCATAGATCTTAGTATTTATTTAATTTTCCCACAAACACCCCCCTGATCTGCTACGTATCACAGCTGGGTGATCTTTTACAGAGAGAACAGCACAGACTGTATTATAGTATTATAGAAGTGGTCCAAATGACTGCATTAAGTGATTATCATTTAAAGTTTTAACCTGTATAGAGAAATCACCTTAAAGTTGATGTTAGATTTAATTCCATAAGACATTTTCATTCAAAGTGTTGTTTAAATGAAGAATTTAAACTCCAGAGCAAAATGGTGAATATATTTATGGAAAGTGGTGAAACAGATCTGTCAGATGTCGAAGCTGTTGCTCAGAGGGACACGCCGCATGCAGTGATGCTGAAATGTGACACGATCAGACAGCCATTTGTCAAAGGGTCATATTTTGGGTTCTCACATGCAGGTACCTGCCAATGTTTACATATTCAACTTGATGTAAGCAGGGTTCGAGGATGAAGGAGTAAACAACATGAGTCTGGGCTAATGGCAGTTTCTGTCAGTCAAAGAAACGCATCAGCATGCCAATGGGCTCGATTAGTATTACCTCAGCAGGTATTTAGTGCCATTCTGAAACCAGGCAAAACCACAGAGCTTGACTTAATGTCTTGTATTCTGGTTGCAATAACGTCTGTAAAAAGGCTGCACGTGTCATCCTGGGCTATTAACAGATTGTAGCTGAGACACTAGTCAACAAGGGAAACTGTGTTTAAACGCTAAGCCTTTTAATCCTATTATTCTACCTGCTATAAGAATATAAACATCACTTGGCACTATAATTCCACACTTCTGTACAGCAACATTTCTAAACACAATGTGACAACCAAAACTCCACCCCAGTGATGGCTAAGATTTCACCTTTGAATAACCTGAAAATTAAGAAACATCTAAAGTAATTTAGGTTAGGTGACAAATTTTTGGCTTCCAATTACACAAACATCCCTCTGGGTCAGTATATGAAAGTTACAGCATCCCAATGCACCCAAATAGCAGAAAGGACCGAGTCATTACACCGATTTCAGAAGCATATTACAAAAACCACACGCTCAAGTGCAATGCAAAGATTTTAATGACACCACTGTGCAAGCAACACATCTGTACGTCAACATTACACTGCATTACAGGTTTAAAACAGGTCGCACCATAAAACGACAGGTCTGGACCAGGCTCAGCCAGACTGTCGAGGTATTTCAGTCAGCTGCATTTCTAATGCCCGGGAAAGAAAATAAAAAATATCTGAGCATGGATTCAGTGAATCAGACCTTAAAAAGCCAAGCATGAGCACTGAACAGGCTGGACCTACACCTCCCAGATCCAGCCACAAGTAACATGTCAAAGCATGGTCCAGAGAAATCATCTTCAGATATGATTAGGATGAATGCACAGCATCCAAAATTAAGTGGTGCGAATATTAGAAATGCAGCAAGGCGTTCATTTTATCATTACCTCCCATTATTTACACAAATACCAGTGCTCGGTTATTTTATTATTGCATGCTTTTGTGCAGTCCGTAGTGCAGTAGTGTTTAGATTAGGAAATACATTCAAGTATTAAAGCAGTGCTCTTTGTTGCTTAGTATCTCGTGCCTCTTCTTTTCATAGACCCTGGAAAAGAAAATGTGCAGTCAAGTTGAAAATATTTCTTGCTTATTTATTGAAATCTTCGTTTAAGTGCTTACCTCTGCCCCTTTGGCAGTAGGAAAACTCTGCCTCATTGTGGTCATCGTATTCGTTTCTCCTCAGCCTTTGCTGATCAAATGTTTTGCCGGAAGGCTTTCGTCTTGCAGGTCTTCCTTCAAATGGGAATCAACAAGCAATAAATATGGGAGGGGAAGAGGGTTAAATCTAAAATGGCACTAAAAGGAACCTGCCTTTTTCTTGAAGACCATTGGCTGGCCTGCAGGATCGTGATCTCTGCTGGGTACTGCAAGCAGTCCAATTTTCCTGCTCAATCATCTCTCCTGGACTTTCTCTCTGCAAGTGTTCTGAAGCATATTAAAATAAGTATGGAGTCACATGCATGGAGTCATGCTGTTGCTAGTGATTGAAAGATCGGATAATTTTAGCAGCTTGGATCTTAGAATCTTTCATTAAAACGAACGAGCATTGAGTCACGAACGAACACCTCTGACTCATGAAGTTCTATTCAGGGAACAGAATTGAGCAGTTTACCTGTTGAGATTGTCTCATGTTTTGCTCATGTGGGTCCAGTAGTAAATTAAGGAATCACTGAGATGACTTGTTCTTCTGAGTCACATTTAAAGACTCGTTCAAAATGAACAAATCCTTCATGAACTAATCACTAGCAGTCACAGGAAGCAGTTTAATTAGGTTTCCTTCTATAATATCTTAATCTCCTTTAAGAAAACTAAATCCCTCAGTTAAACATTTGCTAACAAGTAAATCTCAATAAGTAATGACAATATAAACAAATCCCCACAATAATGAGCAAGTGATCTGACCCAAAAACATATATATTTTTTTTTAAGTCACCTTTATGCCAGGAACCTGAGAAACCATCAAGCCATGCAGTAGAGAAGGAACAAGTAAACATTACATAACAGAGCAAGATCTAAACAGCATACCCTTTTGACCTTTTCCTCTGCCCTTATCTCCTTTAGCAGGGGAATAGTGCTGCTCACCACACTCTCCTCTACCATGGTCTTGGTCCAGCTCACTTGAATCTGCAACCTCAAACACTTTCTTGGCTTTGTGTTTGGAAACTGGAGCACAATGAGATGGTCCATGCCACCTTAACACTTTTGGAACGTCACCGTTTATCGGCACCACATTGTTGTCCTCCAACCCACAGTTGCAATCTTGATCCAACGGCTCTACAGGATCGACATCTTCATCTGGAAGGCTTGCTCCACAACAGGCGCACGTTTTGGCCCAGACAGAGCATGCATTATCTGCATGATCCATTTCAGAGCGAGTGTGAACAGCACTGGTTTCTGCCAGTTTGCCACCATCTACATAGGTTTGTCCTGACGCAAGATCATCTTCAACATCAGTGGAAAACATCTCATCCCTGGAAGACAACTCATCTAATGAAGGACTGAGGACGCTCTGCCGCTCAGGAACCACCTGAGGGTAGTAGTTATGGGCGTAAGGGCTGCCAAAAGGGTATCGTTTAGAAGGCAATAGAGCAGATGCAGGATCCATGTACAGCAATGGGTTCACCTCGTTGTGAAGCAACAAACCTGTGGTGGTCTTATTGCAAGGAAGGCGGAGAATTTGATATGGCAGATCACAGTCTGCAGTCATCTGCAACAGAGGCTCAGTAACCTCTACAGATTCAGGAGGCAAATTCTGAACCTTCTCACTTTGGATGGAGGACTTACCCACACACAGGTCAGACAGCTCACTGCTATTAGAAACATGAGCTCCAGAGTCTTGGACCTTTGAACAGTTTCCATTGCTGACATTAGTGCCAGATTTCTCGCTCCGAAAGCACAGCATCTCCAAGTCACCTCGTTTGTAATCTTGTTCACGACTCTGACTTTCATCACGAATGGAGGAACTGTCAAGAGGCAGCACATCAGACAACACACACTCCTCTGAATGGCCTTGGTTTGACTCTACATCATACACAGCAGAGTCACAGAGAGTCACCAGTTTCACAGAACCATCCTGGTTCCCCTTGTCTTGCTGAGAAACAGGGTCCTTATTTAACTTCTCTCCATAGTTCATCTTCTCCACCTCATGAGTGAATGAGATTACAGCAGGGGTCGAGGAAAACATCACATTAGCTTCCCTGACCACTCCAGACTTTTCACTTGCTTGTAGACCTTCTAGGCAGTCCATCAATTTACTAACTGGACCTCCAGGCTCCGTCTGGACTTCAGATGAAGTGGTCTCATGATGCATGGTCATCTGTTGGAAGTGCTGACGGAAACGAAGGTCATAGGAGGAAACAGAAGGAAAAACAGGGGCCATCCTTCTGTAATCAGTCGGCTGCATGGGTGCATGTGGGACCATGTAACCAGGATACTGCATAAATTGATATGGAGGCATGTAAGGACGTCCAAATGGAAACACTAAGAGTAAGAAGATGAAAGAAAAAACACTGCCATTAGACTGAAACAACTGTAACAGAAAAAAAAACCCTCATGAGAGAATTGTTACCTGGTCCTGGGTAGCCATACTGTCCAAACGGATCCATTGGCCATTGGTACATGAAATAAGGTTGGGAAGGTGGTTGGACATAGAAAAATGGTCTACTGTGATGAACTTGGGGGTGTGATTGCTCAGCATCCGATTGTGAAGGATGAGAAACGTCTAGAAGAGAGACAATAATAATTTTAAAAAATCTAAAGTAAGAAACCCTCACCTGCACATTTTAGTGTCTCTCTGATCCAAACTCTGAAAATACTTTTAATTAGCTGATACATTTGTGTTTTAGAGCAGATTTATGAACCTATGCATTAATCCATCAAAGCCAAGTGATCATTAAATTCAGAATCCTAAGTTATCATACCTTCCATTTTCAGTGAAGGGACAGGAAGCACACACAGGATACAAAACACCACTACATATACTGCAAAATAAACCAAAAATATATATACACATACATACATACATACATACATACATACATACATACATACATATATATATATATATAACTAGAAACCTAAATCGTTATGACATTTACACATTGTTTACAAATTTCAAAACCGACCTTAAACGTGCAATGTGAACACAACGTGCAAACCAGTGCAACAAACTCGCTACACAAACTTCCTCAACCCTATAAATAGCGCGTGTATGTGGTCTAAGCACAGTGAGGGGGGTGAGGGGGGAGAGGGCAGCAGGTGCGCACTAATTACCTTCACTTCAAACACGCCGGATTAATTAGAGGCTGTTTAAACACCTGGCGGCGTGGAACTGCAAAACTCTCACGCACATGATATGCATTCATTCATTCATTAATTCATTCAAACATCTAATGTTTATATACTTTTTAAATGTTCATTTCGGTAAATGTAAAAAAGGTAAATATTTTCAAATGATAAGATTTAAATCTAATATATATTATTATAGGTAAATGTGGTAATGTTTTGAAGTATATATAATAAGATTTCAGTCGAATATAGTATTATAATGTATCATACTGCTCATGTAATCATGTGTTCTACTATTTTGTTACACATCACAATTTCTCTTTTTTACTGTCAACTTGGATCAATATTTAATTTCCTCCATTATGCAATAAAACAATTATTTAAAACAATTTTTATGGAAATTTTAGGGGCTGATTTTATATAATGTGGCTTATAAAGTTCAGCCTCATCAGACCATGAGACGTTATAACACAAATTCTGGGGAAATGATCATCTAAATGAATGCACATGGCGGCCAGCATAGTGTTTAAACTGTGCGTCAGTTAGTTCAATCTGGCAACCCTGATGTTTTCTACCTTATTTACAGGTTTGTTGTTGTTTTCTGTAACTTCAAGATTTTTATTGAGTTTTTGTTAAAATCTTTGAAACTTTTAAGGTATTATAAATATGTTCTTGATTATGTTATATAATATATTACACTACAAACTGCACTAAAAACCTGCTCATTCACTCGCCTGAAAATTTCTCCACATTTTTCTATTTATAATTGTGTAGTTGTTTGATTATTATTTAATGTTATATAACTGACTTGTGTTTATTCCGGAATCCTTTGTGCGTGTATATTATTATTATTATTATTATTATTATTATTATTATTGTCGTATTGTTTCTTGTGATTTTAAAAGTATTATTTAAATCACTTATTAGTGCCAAATATTTGTATCATAGTAAAGCGACGCTTTAAACGCTAAAGTTGGTAAATAAATACACATTTGTTTGTCAAATAAACTCAATTCTTGAAAGAATAAATAATAATAATAATCAGGCGATATATGAGTCTACCTAATCCTGACCGGAAGTGTGCGGACCTATAAGGCGTCTCTGCGCATGCGTGAAAGCCTCTTTTACCGTGGGCATAATGGCGGGTGAAACGTAAGTCTTCTGTCGTGGCGTTTAAATCTTTTCCCATCGGCGTGTGAGAAGTTTATTCGGTCTCTGTGTCAGATGGAGAATCGTGTTTAAACACTCAGATATGTTATAAAGTGTGTATTAGTGCTGGATGTGGAGGAGATGATGTATAAAAGCTGTTTGATGTAGGAGATGGTGTGAGGGAGAGTCGGGGCTCAGTGTAGCTTAGCAGCGTGATGATAATCCTCATGTGGCGTGTCAATTCAGATCAATACACGTGTTTATATCAGCTGGAGAAAAGAGAGAATAAAATTTACAGCAAAAAAGAGTCAAATACAAGTGTGTGTGTGTGTGTGTGTGTGTGTGTGTGTGTGTGTGTTCCCTACACCTATGCTAGCATTGTGCTAAGTGCTAATGTTACCTGAGCTAATCTCATCATGGGCTCATTTATTTATTAAATCAGTATATTTAAATGTGTTAAAATGTCACCTTGCTCTTTTTTGCAGTGTGTGTGAGTAGTTCTTACATTCCTTTTATTCTGTCATTAAATGAGATGATTTTCAGCAGTAAATTTAATAATCTGATCTATAAATGATCTAAAATGTGGTTTGAAGTTGCCCAGAGTTTATCAGTGAAGTGTTCATGTGATATAATGTTTAATTTGTTTATTAAAGTTTAAGTCACTCTGTTTTATTGATTAGAGACTCGAGGGCCAGATGTGTAACCAGGTCTAAACTCGTATCTTTACTTTCAGAGAGAAGAAGGAGAAGAAAGAGGCTAAGGAGACGAAGCCGAAGAAGGAGGTGAAGGAGAAGGAGTTGAAGGAGAAGAAAGAGATTAAGGATAAGAAACAGAAGAAAGTTCCGTCAGTCCCCGAAGGCCTCTTGAAGAAGAGGAAGCACTATGCTGCTGTCAAGGCGGCTCGTGCCAAGGCTCTGCGGGTCGAGAAGAAGGTTTGTGCTTTTATTAGAGTCCTGTTTATGATCTGGATGGAGGTGGTCAGAGTGGTGCTCTGACTCTCACTCTCTCTCTCTCTCTCTCTCTCTCTCTCTCTCTCTCTCTCTCTCAGAATCGCGTCGTCACCCGCAACCTGATTTACGCCAGAGCGCAGTTTTACCACAAAGAGTACCGGCAGATGTACAGGCGTGAGATCCGTATGAACCGTATGGCTCGCAAAGCCGGAAACTTCTACGTCCCCGCCGAGGCCAAGCTGGCATTCGTTATCCGTATCCGAGGGTGAGCTCTACCTCTACAAGGAGGTTACATTTTTAGTTCTACTGAACGTTTCATCCAAATTTCCATGTTTGACTTCTTCATTGGAGACGTAACCTAAATCTTGAGATTAGGGGTTTAGTGCTCCAGATGTGGAGGTGAAGCTGGTAATGTTCTGGGTGAAGTGTTCAGTTCTGTAAACGTGATGGTTAATGATGCAGCTCTTTTTTCCCCGTCATATCGACCGTGGTGATTCTTCTGCTAATAAGCCAAAATCACTGAAACCATGCGGCAGTTTAACTGGAGATAAACGAGTGTGAATGAGGGAGTGTTAATGCTTTTTTTTTTTTTTTTTTTCACCGCAGTATCAACGGCGTGAGCCCTAAAGTGCGTAAGGTTCTGCAGCTGCTGCGTCTGCGGCAGATCTTCAACGGCGTCTTCGTCAAACTCAACAAAGCCTCCATCAACATGCTGCGGATCGCCGAGCCGTACATCGCCTGGGGGTGAGGAGCCGATAGTGTGTGTGTGTGTGTGTGTGGGAGAGAGAGAGACCTTCTCTGTTTAATGCGTGTATATTTATCTCCTCAGTTACCCCAACCTGAAGTCTGTGCGTGAGCTCATCTACAAGCGTGGATATGGCAAGATCAGAAAGCAGCGCATCCCTCTGACTGATAACGCCCTCATTGAGAAGAGCCTGGGTAACACACACACACACACACACACACACACACACAATGTAAAGCAGCTAAAGCACACTTGGAACATTGTCATTAAACAGTGTTGTGGTGTATGAAGGAACGTTTTCAGCTGGAACAGTATCTGATCAGAATAGTGAGATGCAGTTGAGCACTTCTACAGAGATCAGGTTTGGTTGCACTGCTGCAGAATTGAAGTTTAGAAAGCAGTGATTGTGGTGTTGAGGAGACCCTTCTGACTTATTACACTTTAATATCTGCATCTGCGTTTGGTCTTCATGGAGCCATGTGGAGGGGGTCAGTGATTTGGTGTTGGGAGCAACAGTCAGGGTTTCCAGTGATGTGAAGATGTTCTCACTTTGTGACAGTGGTACACTGTTTTGGAGCTGTATGTAACTGGAGAAAATTGCTCCTGTTTTCTTCAGGCAAAACAGGAATCATCTGCATGGAGGATCTGATCCATGAGATCTACACCGTGGGCAGGAACTTCAAAGCCGCCAACAACTTCCTGTGGCCTTTCAAGCTCTCATCTCCTCGTGGTGGTATGAACAAGAAGACCACTCACTTCGTGGAGGGAGGAGATGCCGGAAACCGAGAGGACCAGATCAACAGACTCGTCAGGAGGATGAACTGAAGATGGACCAAGTGAGTGTCAGACCTGCTGCTTCTACACCAACTTACTGCATGTTTTAATGTTACACTTCACTGCAATTCAGTTCATTTAGCAGAATTTATACACTTACTGAAATCTCACGTTTTTATTCGTTTACTGAAACAGTAGTGAACAAAACAATAAAAACTTTTATAAATAAATATTTTAAGTGTAAAATCTTATTGTACTGGTGATTAGTTTATTCAGTGATTTTTGCTAAACTTCAGAGCTTCAATCACAAACTCGACTCTGCTTTATTCCAGATGTGTAAATCTAATCTCCGCACGTGTGCACGTTTTTACAGTGGAAAAAGTGTACTTTTAGTTTAATTATGAGTTCTTGTTTAACATTATTTAATTTTTTTTTTTCAGGTGCACTGGAACATCTTTTGGTTTATGGAAAATAAAACTTTAATACACAAACAGTTTTCTGTCTTTATTTCTCTTTTAAAGGTTTGGGATTAGGTTCTCTTACTGTAGTTTTGTTTGTCTCCCTCTGGTGACTGGAGTTGGTAGTACAGCACATAATCCGGATTTAAAGGATTTTTACTCCTTTATTAATAAATTTATCAAGAAAAATCTGCAGGTTTCAGAGCATCTTTTGATGCTTTATTTCTGATTCAGGGTCTCCAGGAGTCTGGTTTAGGGACCGTCGCTGAAGAGCCTTAGCGTTAGCATCTGCAGGATTTTATTTGATTTATGCTAAACTGCTGTCAGTAACTACACCAGTACTAATCATACAACTATTACTGCACATATTCATGTGACTTGTAGAACCTTTCAGTGGTCTGGTGTATTTTAAATGATTAAAAAGGGAAAAAGTTTCATCACCTAGTGGCCACAAAATACATTTCTCTCTGAAGTTCGTGAAGAAAAATCATTTAATTATCTCCACGTGTGATGGTCTAGATTCTAGACTCTTAAATGACGAAATTGGGCTATTATTTGTTTTTATTTAAAAAAAATAAATAAATTTATAAAAGTTTGTGTAGTAAATTTTACATTGCACCTCGTTTCTGGGCTGTAAACATTAACGTATTTTAAGCAAATTAATTTTAATGGCACCATTTTTTTTTTTTTTTTTTTTTTTTTTTTGTTAACACAAGACTAATGCAGTGATTTTTGTTTAAACAATTTTATTAAAAATGTAAGTTTAGCGCAACAAGTTTATTTACGACGCTGTTTCTTACTCCTATAAAATAAAAAATCTCCCGAAAATGTTTTTTTTTTTTTTTTTTTTAAATCAGTAAAATGTTTTTTATTGATGCGCAAAGTCTCAAATCAGCACTGAGATACAACATTCACAATCAACCCTCTGGGGTCGAAAAACGCACCGTGGCGTTTTGACATTGACATTTAGTCTTCATGCTCTATGTTGAGTTTGGTTTCACAAATAATGAACATCAATATTTCTCCATGTTGATTAGAGAATTAAAGATGTGAAAAGTATTCATTTAAGGTACATTAAAAACATAAATTAATCACATAAGTGTGAAAGGCTACATGTCAAATCCCAAACTTCTTTACTTTAACTTGAGTAAAAAACTATAATCAATACTTCAACTTTTACCAGTATTTAAAACATGAGTATCTGCTGTGTGTGTGTGTGTGTGTGTGTGTGTGTGTGTGTGTGTGTGTACTTTTGCTGTCTCAGTGTCCTTTAGGTTTGTTTGGTTGTTTCTTCCTTTTGTTTAAACATTAAAAGCACAATCACTTTCCCTAATATTCTGCAGTAACGTGGTAAATGTGGGTTTTAATAACATTAGTGTTCTGACAGAGTTTGAAGGTGTAAAACAGTAAATACCTGTTTGTGTTCAATAAACAAACATTTTTGTGTCTAGGCTTATTTGTTTTCATTTGCAATGTCCAGGAACAGCTTCACATGTAAATGTCTTTATTCAGATGAAAATATGGCTATTAAATGTATTAATTGTGTAATATTGATTATTAGAGGATTGTTTATTTTTAGACTGAATTATGTGGAAGAAATGAAAAAGGGGACAGAGTTTCAGCACAGAAGCAAAACATCAAAAGTTTCATTACAGTTCAGTGCAGTTGAGAGATTGTCTGTTCAGTGGTTTTTATGTATAAAGAGAGTTGTGTTGTAAAAACATCACCCCTGATGGTGATTAATTTAATCTGCCATGAAACAGAGCAGATATGAAATTTAAAATTTATGTATTTAAGTATATTTTGTGTCTAACGTGTGCTATAATTATTTTATTATAACTTCATGTAAAATATATTTGATGTAAATTCCCACTTATGTACTTTATTTATTTATTCCTGGGTGACGAGAAACAGGAAGTTGTTCAACCATGATGTTCTGTTTCACAGGATTATGAATATGAGGCAACACACAGACGAATCCCCAGTCATTCATCACAGTGGGTAAGAACGAGGAATACAGCTGTGATGTGCAGCAGTCAGCTCTGAAAATGCACATATACACTATATATATAATAATCATGCTGAACACATCTTCAGAAAGAGAAATTCTACATTTACCAGCAGTTTCACCCTCAACCCATCAGTTCTCCTAAAACAATAAAACACTTCCTTTAAAAAAAACAATTCCCCTTTTTGAGATTTGGCAGAAACCCGTCTGAGGTTGTCAGTCTGAGGTTGTCAGTATAGTGTGAGTTTTTCAGTGCGAGGTTTTGACTGGAAGCTCCAGAACTGCTGCTGTTTGGTCCTGGTGGTGTTTCTGAAGCAGCAGAACGTGTTGATGATGCTGTGCTGGTTTACTCTTCCTGCTCTCAGTCTCTCTGTAGCGGCTCTGGTGTGTTTCAGTGTGAGAAGTTCAGCAGAAATGCAGCTCATCTGCTCCTCGAACTCTTTGAGCATCTGGGGTGAATATGAGGGTGAGTCTCTTCAGTGTGTTAGTCGTGTTCTGTGTTACTGTGTGTATCAGCAGGTGTTTGAGCTGATGGAGTGATGATGAAGAGAGAAATCAAATATGAAGGAAAACCTGCATCTTGTAGCGAAATCTTCTGAATATATGAGATTTTGACCCAAATGACAAGTCTTTAATTTGAGTAAAATTAATCAAATGGATAAAATTGTGTTTTGAAGTATTCACACACACACACACACACACACACACATACACTTATTCAGAGAATCAAATACAGAATACGGGTTAAATAGCACCTAATAAATAAATGTTTGATTAATTGTAAGATATATAATAAATATAGTGCGTGTTTATATACATAATATTTGAGATGATATTTGAGTTGTGGTATTGATAGTTTTAATATATTTTGAACATCAGATCTATAATATCAGATCTATAATATCAGATCTATAATCTACAATCTGACCCAATACATTCATTTATTATAAAGTCAAATAATTATCATTTGACACTTTTTTTTATTGTATATGAAATATATATATGATGTATCAATTATATATTATTAAAAATATTATATAATATAATTTATTAGTAAATGTATTATAAAATCTACAGTTTATTGTATTACTACATGATATACTGTATAATTTCACACTCGTTTTTAAGAAAGTATCGTAATATAAAGTAAAAATAAATAAGTCACAAAGTTGCGCATGTTGGACAAAAGTGTAAAAGTTTCAGTAATTATGTAAAATATAAACATTTAAAAAGTCAAATTGAACACGTTCTTTTTAATAACCTGCAGTTTTATTCTGTATTTATTGTTCGCTTGGTTCAGGTCCGGTCCATCACTTCCAAATCAGGATGGGATCCTGCAGCAACGGGATGAACATCATAAACGTGAACTACACGCTCATTACAAGTAAATCACAGCCATTTTCTCTCCATCATGTTACTTGTTGTGAGTAAAAGTTTGTGCACCCCTCCCTCCACAAGCCTTTACATTGCACTGGATTGACCCCTGTGTAGGAACTCACACTGAACAGTCTGATGTACGATGTGAGTTAAAGATTGTGATGCGTCTCCATGTTTTTGTTTCCCATCCTGTAGAATTCACGCTCGTGCGTGTTGGATATCAAATCCGCTCGTATTATAGAGATCAGCTGTGGGTGGAGTTTTTTCAGGCCCCGGTTCCGTGCTCCGATCTAAAGTTCTGCAACATCGTTAAAGGAGGTATTGAACACTGAGGGTCGATTCGAGCAGGTTTCAGCTGCACTTAAACTCAAATCACACAAAAGCTAAATGTTAATGTTCTGCTGCAGAAACGCTCACCGAGACTCTGTCGGTTCCTGTGAAGCCGTATTACGCTTTTGAGGTGAGTTCTGTGTGT
>NC_060903.1:18933205-18935705 GCF_014805685.1 Silurus meridionalis
GAGAGAGATATGGGGGTAGAGAGAGAGATATGGGGGTTTAGAGAGAGAGAGATGGGGAGAGAGAGATGGATGGGGTATAGAAGAGAGAGAGAGATATGGGGGTTTAGAGAGAGAGAGATGGGGGTAGAGAGAGATGGATGGGGTATAGAGAGAGATGGGAGGTTTCTAACTCCCACGCTGTATCAGACTGTGAAGACTGGAGTTCTGAATGAAATTCTACTCAACTTCAATTTCAAGCCTGATTAAATTATTTATTTTAAAAAAGGGTTCTTCAAAGGTTCTTCATGGGATTTGTTGGAAAATATCTTGGTGCAGTGGAATGACTTCATGTTAAAAACAATTCCAGTAATGTGGAGTTTCTAATACACACCTTACATAAACTCATAAAAAGATTTCTGTGAAGGTTTTACAGGTTTGTAGGTTCTTACGTTCCCCAGGGAGATGTTTCTGTTCACTTTGGGGTTCTAGACAGAGCTGAATGCTACAGAACATTAAGGGTTCTGTGTCCCTGAACTGATCATATTTCTCTTCAAAACAAATTTTTGAAGTGTAGAACCACTAAAGGAACCCTTGAAGAACAATTGAACAACAGTTCTGTCTTGTGAGGGTCAAAGGGAAAAAAATGTTTTGATAAAATTTAGTTTTTTGTGTAACAGAATAAAAGAATGAGTTTTTTTCATCGTGTGTGTGTGTGTGTGTGTGTGTGTGATCTGACCAACTTCAGTGAAATTGCCATTAAAACACACACACACACACACACACACACACACACACACACACACACACTTCTCAGTTTTCCAGTGTAATTTACAGGAAACACAAGTTCCAGGTTCTTCACGGTCTTCACTCTGATGTGATCTGCTGCAGCTCAGTTTGGACCTTGAATGTTCATAAAGAGAGAGATGATGATGCTGTGGTGTTCTTTACCTCGTCTCAGACTCGCTGTAGCTTCAGTGGTGTGTTTCACTGTGAGGAGTTTTGCAGAACATCATCATCTGTGCTCCTCGAGCTCCCTGAGCATGTAATACGAGGGTAAGAGAGACGACATGTTCGTGAAAATGTGGACAAATTGTTTATTATCAGATGTGAAGAAGTTAAACTGATTTCAGGTCCTGTGGTCGTCACATCAGTGGATCTTCAGCCCATTTATTGTGACGTACACAGGAATGTTAAGTACGTTTTATTGTCCAGATGTTGATGTCGTATCTGCTGAGTGAATATAATTAGAATATTTTATTACATAATATTACATTGTTATTACAACCAAATGTTTGTTAGCTATAATGTGACTCTCTGCTTCATTTCTCCTCCAAGTTATCAACATCTCACTGATTCTGGTCTTGTGACTGAATCCAGTAGATACGTTCATTTAGCAGGAGTTTATACTTCTTACTGTAGTGTGGTGGTTCTGATTGTTTTATCTGTTAGTGTGTAATTAAAAGTGGAAGCTGTGAGTTATGAAACACACTTTTGTTTTCTTGTTTGATGATGATGTTTTGTGCTCAGAGTTCACGGTGGTTCAGGTCGGATGGCACATGAGCATCGTGTATAAAAACAACACGTGGGTGGAGGAAACACGAGCCCTCAGCCCGTGTGAGGATTTCAGGATTTGTGACGTCATTAAAGGAGGTAAAAATGGTTTCTGTTGTAAAATCTGATTTTTTTTTGCTGCATGATTGAAACACTTTCCCGTTACAGAAACCATCCATGAGACATTTCCGGTCTCCATCAAGCCGTACTTAATTCCAGATGTGAGTCAGAACCTGAAATCTAATCATCTACAAATACATTTACAATTTATGCCTTCTTATGAACCTTTTAAAGGATTATAATAGATTGTTTTTCTTTTCTGTTGTTTTCAGGGGGAGTATCGTCTTCTCCTCACAGTGAACATCATCGATGAGTTTAACATGGAATTAACTTTGAGAGGAAAATTAACAGTTCACGTCAGAAATGAAAGATGAAGATGATGACGCTGATGATGATTTTAGCTGCAACCTGAATGTAGCTCCAGGTAGAGCCTCAAACCTCTGAGGTGTCTTTTCACACACATCTCTGGAGCTTCTTCCCTGCTGAATTTCCCACCTTTCAGTAAAACCCAGAGAACCCAAGGAGAATGAAGAAACCACGTGTGGTGGTTTTTGCAGAAGGTTTTTGTTTTTTCCTGGAAATTTCTTATTTCCTTATCTGATGGCTTTGGTGTCACAGTGACGAGTCCTGGGATTTTCAGCAGAACTGTGGAGGAACCTTGTGAGAAGTGTTTTCCAAACCCCTAGTATATTCTCTGCTTCAGATTTAGCAGAATAATCAGCTCGTTACATTTGTTAGCTTTTTTTTGTTCATGTTTTTCTGTGGTGTAGTGAGAGGACACTTCCTGTTCCTTTTTCTGTTTTCTTCTCGTTGTCTCCTGGATATAACAGTCCAAAAACCATATATAAATATCTCTATATTAGCGTGAGGGAACACCACCTGCTCTGTATTTCCTGTAGGGGGCGCTGAG
>NC_060903.1:18943205-18948205 GCF_014805685.1 Silurus meridionalis
TTTATATTGTGTATATAAAATAAATATATTTGTAATATAAGTACCACAGCTTCATGCACCACCACATAGATAAATACACTACAGCTGAATAGATTTTAATAAAACCTCCAATTAATTTAAGACAAAAAAAATTCCAAAATCACTAATCCTCTACCCTCCTCCCACCCCAACCCCCGAGGTAAACTCTAACACTGTGTGTTTAAAAAATCCTTTAAGGCATCTGACTACATTCACTCGCTCGTCCTGAATTCATTCAACACCACAACGGGTCTTACATGAGGGGTGGGGGGGTGGGGTGGGAGGGGTGAAGGATGCTGATAATGATGATGATGATGATGAGGAGAAGAAGAACGGTCTCAAGCTCCACACCACTACGTGTGCAAAAATCCAGTGCAATAACCAGTTATTAAAATGAAAAAGAATAAATAAATAACTAATTAAAACCGTTAAACACCATGCATAACAATCCTGTAGCTACTTTACATCAAACACCCACGCATCACAACCGCAGCGTTCTTATTTTACAAACCGGAGCGTCGACGCCGCAGCTGCTCGCGTCACTGCCCAAAAATCTTCACCTCGGATCTTTGGCTAATCTAGTCACGCTGATCAGAACTGAAATTTCACATTAGCCGTTAAACGATTCAATCGAGGGGGCGAAAAAGCTTTTTTTTTTTTTTTTTTGGTATTTTTTTGTATTTAACTTGAAAAAAAGAAAAACACACAAAAAGAAAGAAGGTCAAGTTGTTAAATTTGTACCACACCCGGGCGTGGCTTTCGCTAATCTCCTACAAACACCAGCAGGTGCGGTGAGACACGGCTTCAGACGGGTAACGCAATAAGACTGGCAAGTGCCGGCTTTTTTTAAATGGGCACGGTGTTTAGATCAAAATGAAGACACACACACACACACACACACACACACACACACACACACACACACACATCCCCCCCCTCGACATCGTCAGAGGGTAAAATTGTAAGGCAGCTGTTTGCTTCCGTCAAATAAAAGTGCATCGCCAAACGTATCCAGTTATCCCCCTCCTCACCGACACACACACCGACATACACACCGACACACACACACACTCCAACAGGCCGTCCATGCACTTCACACTGGGTATGGCTTGGCTCAGCACATTTTTTTATTTTTATCCTCCCCACCCCCTTTTACCACCGACTGTGCTTGCTTCAGCTTTCACAGAGCCCAAGCGAGTTGTAAATCACGGTCAGGATGGGGGGCAGGGAGTTTGGGGGGCAGGGAGTTTGGGGGGCAGGGAGTTTGGGGGCGGGGTGACGGGGTGGCGGAGGACCTGGTTGGGCTTGGCTACGGGACTCTGCGTTATTTTTTATTTCCACCTTTTTTCTTGCTCTTAATTCCAGTCGTCCAGTCATCTTCTGCCTGTGTCTGTGTCTGAGCGGCGTGTTCTAAAGGCCGTCCATACAACCGCTAAGAATCACGGGGCCTACGCCGCACGTCCTGAAGAACTCACTGAAAAGGTGAAAACCTCAATTACATGTTGGATAAGCTTAATTGTGCTTCAAAAAACACAAAATCTTGCTCCAGATGTTGCGTAAATAAACTTAGCACACAAGGTGGTATCAAAACGTTTGGAGACTCGCTCTGTTCACAAGAAATTACTTTATTTCTCAACATTTCCATCACCTTTAAAACGGTCCCCTTGCACAGTAATACAGTCTTCTACAGTCTTCTCGGAGCGGGTCAAAAATCTTTTGCTATTCGCACCAGATCTCCATAACTGTGTCAAAACGGCCACCTTTGAGCTCAACTTCATCTTCTGGAAGCGGGCGACGTCCGCAGGGGCCAAATCTGGCGAGTAGTGTGGGTGTGGAAGTGAGATTGTGTTGTTTCTGGTGAGAAACTCGCGTGCGAGGAGGAGCTCGGTGACAGGGTGCACAGAAGACTTACGAATGTCGGTGCCCCCTGTGACCATGCCTGCAGCCTTGTGCTGCCATCTGTTGTTGTGTTAGAAAACTAGTCTTCAAACTTTTTGATGCCACCTCATACAGGACAATGTAGTATTGTCACCTGGAGTGTTTACTGGATGTAAATGTTCAATCCTAAAGATAATTAACTGATTGGCTGGATCCAATTCGCTAATTCGCTGATCAGCCAATGGCGAGCCTGATAACGAGCTGCCCAGGACAGGAAACTGAAATGAACTGCATTAACACTTAAAGGAACTTTGTGGATCTAACTCTGATAATCAGCTGAATCCAAAATCATGGGTTCCGGAACTCAGATCCAACTATAGTCAGGTCAGGGTTCAGTTTGGTAACTACAGCGACTGAACTACATTTCCATTTCCAGGTAAAAAAAATTGAACAACCAAACAGCAAATGTAGCAGATTTGTGATGAAAAACATTACAGTATCATGGTGAAAATATCTTACCTGAGTTTGATGATGCATCAAGTCAAGAAGTGGACAAAAATAATCGCTAACCCGATGTTTATCAGCATCACTAAAGCCACCAGTATAGAGTTAGGACCCTGCAGGAGAGTCAGGACATCACTGTATAAGACATTCCACATAACTTGATGTATTAATCCAATGTTTTAATGTTTTTCTACCAGTACAGACTGTTTTGAGTGTGTGTGTGTGATTATGTTCGTAGTGGTCACTCACTGATTCTTCCTCTACCACGTCCGTGGTTATCTCAATGCTTGCTTTCTTGGTTTCTGAGAAACTCTTTGGCTTCAGAGAATCCTGTTTTTTCAGCTTGGGCTCTGGTTTGACGTCTTTACTTGGGGCGAGCTTGGCGAGGGGCAGAGAGGGTGTAGGGGCACGATATTGCTTGACAGGAAGTGGTGCCCTTACAAGGGCAGTTGGACTTTCTTGCTTTTCCTCCTCCTCCGTCTCCTCAGGTGGAAGGGACACTTCAGCCTTGACAAAGTAGCTGTGGTACTGCGAATGGACCTCGCCATTCCCGGGACTCGAGGAGTTGGCGACCGGCACCAAGGATTTATACAGGGCAAAGGAAGAAGAAGAAACCGTTTCTTGCTTGACTTCCTGTTTGGCCGGAACCCTGGGGGTGGTTTTGGGGACAACGCTGGCCGCTAGACTCTCCACAACGCTCTCTTTGGTAGATTTCGGTGCGCTCCGGTTAAAGAAGGACTTCTTCTTGTTGGTCGGGGGTGAGGGGGCGGAGTCGGACCCGGGCTGTGGGTGGGGGTTTGGGTGGGCGTAGTGCCCTTGCGATAGAAATGAGGACTTCCTGAGGGGGTTTTCTCCTTTTTCTCTTCAATGACTTCTTTGATCTCGATCGGTTCACTGGAGAACTTTTGCTTGATGTAATCAGGGCCTTAAAAGGAAATAAACACCACGATAATGCTAAAATTATATCAAAAATATGAAAAAAAATATCACCTTTTTCATGCTCTACAATGAATTTCATGATGATTTACTATCATATCCTCCATCTTTAATTTGAAGTTTAATACAAATGCGGCAATTATGAGGAGCTGGAAGTCAGGAATTGTGATGGAATACGGATTGCAGTTTGGTTATCAGTAGATGTGAAATGAAATTGCATTGTGTATTTGTCTTCCAATGTTTTCTTTCAGTACTTTTGATGATATGGATTCTAACGTGTCACTGATTAAACGTTGAGCTGAGCTCTTTCTCTGTCTTTCACTTTCTGATCTTGTCTTTGTAAAGATCAAGAAACTGCACGTAAACAATGTGACACTCGGTCTGCATTTCTACACTGCAGGAGAGTTGGATTCTGCTTTACGATTGGAGCGTGAGCCTTTATGCATTCTTCAGATTCTTCAAAGAGCCAACACACTCTCGCAGCTGACACGGGTGAGCTTTCTAGAACTCTTATTGGGGCGCTTCCAGATTCGGCCATAGATGGGCCTGTAAATCACTCTGTTTATCAGACACTTCACCGAGGCGACACCCGGAGAGCCGACGAGCCAAAAAACTTCAGAGTCTGGACCATAGTTTTATTACAAGAGGCAGAATTTTTTAAAATAAAGAATAAACGCATTTTGCTGAACTGAAGTGCATCAGAAACACGGATTTGTCCAGAAAACCAACCATCTGTGTCCTGAAGAAAACGTTTGTCCTCATTTTTAAACAGGAATTCAGTGTGTCAAGCTGCTGCCAGATTTGTCCTCAATGTTAAAGAAAAGGTCACTGATGTTGGTTTAAAGTTTTGGTGTTTTCCGAACCCGTACTCAGGATATGTGAAAAGTGTTCGAATCTTATTTGTCACAAGGTGACGCAATAATCAATTACAATTAATTAGCAAATATTCTAATAGAGTACTGTTCCAGTACATTTCTCCTTCTCTTGGCTCCATGAGATATATTTATTCCTGAACCCTGATCCCATACTGAGCCTTTGTCAGCTTCATGGAGGACGAATGTGAGGTCAGAGATGAGACTAGCATGCAGTGGTTGTTTTTACAGCCTACACAAACACTTGCTGCATTGTGTCTCTTGGCTGAGATACCTACACACCACTGCAGTGCCTGAACATGGAGAAGACAAAGGAAGCTATCAGAGGGATCGAGGAAGGGCAGAGAGCAGCGAGACAAACCCGACCCCATGGACGATGACACTGTTATATTTTATCATTTAGATAATTTAGACAAAATATATGAGATCACGGAACACTATTTATTCCAAAAGCAACAGAATTGCAGCAATAATAAATTCTAGAATTGTATTCCTTCTTGGAAGACCTTGGAATGAAACCAGTAGTCTGAATCAGATAACTCAAGATTTTAGCCGAGTTGATTTGTGATATATGAAAATCTCTTAAACAGAACTGGTGTTTTGAGATCAGTTGATTCTTGGGTTTGGGGACCAAATACTAAGTGGTTTTAAGGGTCTCAGACCAGCTTTTAAAAAGAGCCGATTTTGTTTTTCAGAGTGTGAAACTAATTCTTGTCTTTATTTGAGAATTTAAATATCAGCTGTTGATGGGTTTGACATTCTGATGCCAGATATGTGATAAAAGTAAGAATC
>NC_060903.1:18953205-18965705 GCF_014805685.1 Silurus meridionalis
TGAAATAATCCCAGGAGACTGTGAGGAAGTGGAGCAGAAGCAGATAAATACTAAAATCTGATGAAACAGACAGAGTGATGCGACTTTACCTCAACATCACGATAAACCACAGATCCGTATTTTGTGTTTAAATATAAAACAACAGGCAACACATTAATCTCCCATAACACCCAGGAGAGAACCTCAGACTAAATAGAGTACAGGACGGCCGTTAGCATTAATACTGCAGAAATAACGCAGTAATAACACCTCATACTCCAAACTATGGGTGAACTCCGGGGTCAGAGGGGTATAAATATTGGCCCCCGTCTATGCCAATTAACTTCTACCAAAAATCAACGAGTAATATTTTAGCTCATATAATAGACTTTTTTTGCCCTCATTTAATGCAGTATTTAAAATGTTACCAAAATTCACAAATTACAACAAATATAAATTATAACATTACATATTATTTGCCCATTAATACAGTATATAAATGATATTAGTTTTAAGGAATCGTATTGGGCACTGTGCTGCTTAAGGCGTTTTAAAATGGTGTAAAAAAAAATATTTTGTAAAAAAATTAAATGAGAAAATACATAAATAACAATAATTAAATAAATTATAGAAAAGATTATAATTAACTAATTTCTTTCGTCTTTAAAAAGCCATGAAATTGATTTATTAATAAATGTATTAATTAACTAACTAATAAAATTAACTAAAAACCAAAAAGTCTTTAATGAATATAAAAAAATAAATGATACATTTAAATCATAAAACATTCCAATACTGTGTTTAACCTGCGTTCTGAACGTCTGTAAAGGTGAAGGATGTCAGCAGGTGGAAATGGTGAAATATTTTAAACAGGAAATACGTAAATAAATCAATCCGTGTGAAAAAAAACGTATTAAATCGTGATTCAGCGTCTCGCTCTGACGTCCCTTAACGTTCATGTGTATTTAAAACATTACTGAGCAAAATTAACATGATAAAATGCTGAGCAGCTTCATGGACGTTAATAGCAGTCTGAGTACTCAAACACACACACACACACACACACACACACACACTCGGTCTGCTGAGTGCTCCAACAGATGATAGTTGCGTTCAGATCGACTACTGTATCAGTCGCAACATTTTATTCTCGTCAGCGCTGAGGAGCCAAATCCTGCCTTGCCTTATTTAGTCAGCAAGCAGCAAGAGTGTGTGTGTGTGTGTGTGTGTGTGTGTGTGTGTGTGTGTGTGTGTGTGTGTGTGTGTGTCTCTTCACATTCCTCAAGTCCCCCTCAGTGCTTATCTCTGCTCTCTATAACAGCATTCAGACTCACAGACACAGATTTGATTCGAGACGATACACAGTGCAGTGACGATCGTCTCCTTCATCCCTCAGTGCTGCTCCTCAAAGCTGCGTTCTGATTGGTCCGAAAACCACAATTCATTTTCTTGACCCACAGCACTGACTATAATATAACTCGTTTATGTGATGATAATAATAACAAGCTAAAGGGATGCAGAATCGCTCACCTGTCAGGAAACATTCGATAAATAATAATGTAAAGAGTCTCCAGTTTCAGAATTTAGTAAAAAGTTAAAGCTGTAGTATCTTCAGGACTTCATCTTTTCCTTTCCACTGCTATTATTATTATTAACCTCCAGAGAGAAGGAAAGAGCAGGAGAGTGAAAGAGGCTGGTTTGGTTTATAGCTGCTATAAGACACAACGTCAGAAACGTATGAATCGTCATTAATAGATTTGAACATCGTTAGTGAGTCGTTGTGGTGCAAAAGGAATAAAATCCCCGGTTCTAACAGTAATATTGAGCTAGCAAGAATAATAAAACAATGTTAGCATGAAGATTATTAGCAGCTTTAATGTGATGTTGCAGATTTAAAAAAGATCACGAGAAAAAATAATACAAATGTTTTATTTTAATATGCTTTTTATTAGCAATGTTAGCATAGCGTGTTCATATCTGCTTAGACGCTCATTGCGGAGTAGGACAGTGTACGTCATTAGCACGCAATGCAAAATCGAGTTGTGGCTTCATGCTGACAGACGACGTGAATGAACTCGACTTTATAGTGAATGAGTATAACTCAGATTATATACATTTGAAAGCTCAGGATGAGCAGCTAGCCCTGTGCCGCTATTAAACTCAATTAGCTTTCATTCATTATTAGCAGCAATAGCATTTATATCTGAAGTATTAATTTACACACCCTGATTTAGCTCGCTATGCTAATTCATGCCCTAAAGCTGCTTATAGAGTGAAAGACGAGGGGAAGAGCATGCTAGCTATTCGGCTAGATATTTGGTTTCAGAGGTGATGAGTGGCTAAGTGTATTTATAGAAAGGAAACTAGCATATCTGTGTGTGCTAAATGGTAAAGCGCTCAGTTTAATGTGGCAGGAAACGTATTACAGTATTTATATAGCGTATGTACAGAATTAGCATGCTCACAGCTAGTCAGCTAACAGATTCATATTTAGTTAGTGTAAATATCATGATAGCAAGTAAACTCTATAAACACACAGACGGCTAACCTGAGTTAACTCTGTATGTGTGGACAAGATTTCAAGGCGGGGCTTTTTTGGCAATTAGTTTATAAGGTAGTATAGTAAGATTATGGAGTAGTTTAGTGAGATCATGGAGTAGAATAGTAAGATCAGGGGGTAGATTAGTGAGATTATGGGGTAGTATAGTGAGATTATGGGGTAGTACAGTGAGATTATAGGGTAGTTTAGTGAGATTATGGGGTAGTATTGTGAGATTATGGGGTAGTATAGTGAGATTATGGGGTAGTATAGTGAGATCAGGGGGTAGTATAGTGAGATTATGGGGAAGTATAGTGAGATCAGAGGGGTAGTATAGTGAGATTATGGGGTAGTATAGTGAGATCAGGGGTAGTATAGTGAGATTATGGTGTAGTTTAGTGAGATTATGGGGTAGTTTAGTGAGATTATGGGGTAGTATAGTGAGATTATGGGGTAGTATAGTGAGATTATGGGGTAGTATAGAGAGATTATGGGGAAGTATAGTGCAATCAGGGGTAGTATAGAGAGATTATGGGGTAGTATATTGAGATCAGGGGTAGTATAGTGAGATTATGGGGAAGTATAGTGAGATCAGGGGTAGTATAGTGAGATTATGGGGAAGTATAGTGAGATCAGGGGTAGTATAGTGAGATTATGGGGAAGTATAGTGAGATCAGGGGTAGTATAGTGAGATTTTGGGGTAGTATAGTGAGATCAGGGGTAGTATAGTGAGATTATGTGGTAGTTTAGTGAGATTATGGGGTAGTTTAGTGAGATTATGGGGTAGTATAGTGAGATTAGAGGGTAGTATAGTGAGATTATGGGGAAGTATAGTGAGATCAGGGGTAGTTTAGTGAGATTATGGGGTAGTTTAGTGAGATTATGGGGTAGTTTAGTGAAATTATGGGGTAGTTTAGTGAGATTATGGGGTAGTATAGTGAGATTATGGGGAAGTATAGTGAGATCAGGGGTAGTATAGTGAGATTATGGGGTAGTATAGTGAGATCAGGGGTAGTATAGTGAGATTATGTGGTAGTTTAGTGAGATTATGGGGTAGTTTAGTGAGATTATGGGGTAGTATAGTGAGATCAGAGGGTAGTATAGTGAGATTATGGGGAAGTATAGTGAGATCAGGGGTAGTTTAGTGAGATTATGGGGTAGTTTAGTGAGATTATGGGGTAGTTTAGTGAAATTATGGGGTAGTTTAGTGAGATTATGGGGTAGTATAGTGAGATTATTTTAAAGATGCATAGTGCAATATAGCGATGATTATTGATGAGTGATTATTGATGTGATTATTGATGAGTGATTGTTGGTGAGTGATTATTGATGAGCGAGTGATTATTGATAAGTGAGTGATGATTACTGATAAGTGAGTGAAGTTTCGTTTGGTGTTTCTCATACAGCTGCTCTGATCGTCGCTGTGATTTCATCACTAACACATCCGCTCAGCTCGGCATTGATTAGCTGTTCAGAGAGAGCTTTAGCCTGAGGGCAAATAACACAACTCGTGAACCCACTATTCTATTCAACAGGACTCTCTCTCTCTCTCTCTCTCTCTCTCTCTCTCTCTCTCTGTGTATCTAGACCCTCTTCCCCATTCCTCTGGAACGCTATATCCTTTCCTTACTTCACTCGTCCTCTTCATCTCAAGCTGTTTAATTCACTTCTCCGATCTGAATTTTTTGTTTTGTTTTGAATGCTCGATCGTTTCTGTTGTTTTTAATGTATCTGATAAACGACACCAGTCTGAACACGTCTCATCTCATAAAGGAACTGAACCCAAACTGTGGCTAGAAAAGCCTGGTTAATCACAAGAGCAATTAGTCACTTAAAACAAGTCATCAGCAGGCACACTTGTACCATATTATACGAACTGCATGTGTCACTGTCTATAAACACAGCCCTTAGGGTAGTAGCTGTTGAGAGCTTCTGCAAAGATCTGTGTGTGCCACAGGTCCTCAGTCCTGTGTCACTTCATGTTTCCAATGAATTTTATTTGTTCCTCATTTAGCAACGTAAAGAAGAATATCAGGATTATTTCCCTCTGGCAAAACTGTTTCATTAATAATCATGCGATATCAACGTGATTTTTTCCGCTCACCTGGAGGTGGCGATCTCCACTTTCGTCCTGGCGATGGCGGCCGCCCTGATCGCCCCTTCCACAGCACGCTCCACCTTCTGTTTGGTCTTGGCGTTCTTCAGCGGAATGAGCTGCTTCTTGATGCCCCTGACGAGCACGTTGTTCTTGTACTTGCCCTCCTCGCGGGTGCCGTCGGGGAACACGGTGCATCCGTATCCGTGTCGCTTGTTGTTGGACCACCACCGCATTTCATGCCGCTGGAGCGCCACATACCGGCCGCTGCGCTTGTCGTTCTTCCACTCGCCAGTGTATGACTCGGTGGTGGTGGCGTCCACGTTGTCTTCGGTCAGGGCGTTGTCATCATCCTCTCCGAAGCTGAGCGTGGAGTTGGCGTCACTGGAGCTGATGCGGCTCATGGCGGCGTCGCTTCGTGCCGAGCTGCGCTTACTCGAGATAGACGAACGCGAGTCTGACTTTCTCAGCTGCCTCAAGCTGCCGAAAAGAGAGCCACGCCGGAACAGACCCTTCTTCCTGCCTGAGCTGAGCTCGCCATCACTGTGCACATTGAGCACGAAGCCCCCGCGAGTCCCTGCAGGACTTTCTGAGGAGCGTTCGTTCAGGACAGAGCCGTTGCTCTGCTCGCTGCGCAGGGACGCGAGGGAGGTGCGCAGCGGAGAGCGGATCACTGCAGCCATGCCATAGGGGACACTCTGTCTCACGCCGTAACCATGACGCATCCCACCCATCCACTGTCCCTGAAACGTACCTGTCAATCACACACACACACACACACACACACACACACACACACACACACATATTATTAAATAAATAATATATTATGTAAAATAAAATCTTTGATCTTGTTTTACTGTTACAGGCTCATGAACTAAAACTAATCACAACTACACATGAGTCAGAAACTGGTCATCTGTGATACTGACACTATACAGGAACGATGTTGTCGTCAGTCAGATGAGAGTTCTATAGGAAAATAAACACCCCAAATGTCACAATATGAGGAGTTTGATATCAGTGCATGCTAAACGCTTTGCTCTACGCTGTGTGTAACTTGAGCTGTGGAATGACGAGTGTGTGATGGAGTGGACGCTCGTCGTTGCTGCATCTCTTTCCTGAACACACACAGCTATTTTAAAACATGGAAGTAACCTGAGAAGTGGAGAAATCTACAGCTTAAGCCAATCACAATGCTGGTTTATTCACAAAACGCAATTCATCTTTACCACGTCCACGTCTCCATCTTACCCCCGTCTCCCTCACACCCCGTCTCCCTCACACCCCGTCTCTCTCACACCCCGTCTCCCTCACACCCTGTCTCCCTCACACCCTGTCTCTCTCACACCCCGTCTCCCTCACACCCTGTCTCCCTCACACCCTGTCTCTCTCACACCCCGTCTCTCTCACACCCCGTCTCTCTCACACCCCGTCTTCCTCTTACCCCGTCTTCCTCTTACCCCTGTCTCCCTCACACCCTGTCTCTCTCACACCCCATCTCCCTCACACCCTGTCTCTCACACCTGCCTCTCTCACACCCGTCTCCTCTTACCCCTGTCTCTCACACCCCGTCCTCTCACAATCCGTCTCCCTCTTACCCCTGTCTCCTCACACCCTGTCTCCCTCACACCCCATCTCTCTCACACCCCGTCTCCCTCTTACCCCTGTCTCCCTCATACCCCGTCTCTTTCACACCCTGTCTCCTCTCACACCCTGTCTCCTCTTACCCCTGTCTCCCTCACACCCTGTCTCCCTCAAGCTCCATCTCCTTTACACCCTGTTGCCCCTGTCTCCCTTATGCCCTGCCTTCCTCACACCCAGTCTCTCTCAAGCCCAGTCTCCCTACACACAGTCTCTCTCACATCCCATCTCCTCATGCCTAATCTCTATCGTGCCCTGCCCTGCCTCCCTCACCCCTGCCTCCCTCACTCCTGTCTTTCTCACACCCTGTCTCCCTCACACCCCGTCTCCCTCTTACCCCTGTCTCCCTCACACCCCGTCTCCCTCTTACCCCTGTCTCCCTCACACCCTGTCTCTCTCACACCCTGTCTCCCTCACACCCTGTCTCCCTCAAGCTCCATCTCCTTCACACCCTGTTGCCCCTGTCTTCCTTATGCCCTGTCTTCCTCACACCCAGTCTCTCTCACACCCCATCTCCCTCATGCCTAATTTCTCTATTACGCCCTGCCCCGTCTCCCTCATGCTTCATTTCCCTCACGCCCTCATCTCCCTATCTACCTCCTGCCCCGTCTCCCTCACCCCCGTCTCCCTCACTACTGTCTCCCTAATGCCCCGTCTCCCTAATGCCACATTTCTCTTACACCTCATCTCCCTTATGGCCCATCAAGACAGACGAGTTTAATATTCTTTGCAGTTTTTAGGTGTTTTGGTGACACAACACCTGTCTGAAAAAAATAAACAATTAATCAACATTATAGACTCTAGTCATGTTTAAAGAACAATCTGACCAAAAAAACTCAATTTAAAGTTCATGTCTTTTAATAAACAAATCACAAGTTTTCAGAATATAAAAAATCACAACCATTACGGTTTCTTTTATCGTTGTTTTAGCACAAAATTATTACATTTACTCGCCAATTTTCAATCAAACACAAAAACCAGCAGAACGAAGATCGATGCGGATCTTAAGTTCTGTGTCGGTTCAGAGCTTCTCTGATCTGAAGTGTAGTGTAGATGTTACTATTATTAAACATGACCTCTGTGACTGACGAGTCCGATCCAACACCGTAGATCATACGACACGAGCAGCTTGGGTCCAACTTAGTTATACGTGTAAATACAAGCTGGAGTTTAAACATGGTCGTGAACGCAACAAAAGTATATCAAAATATATAACTGGAAACACACTACTGTTATACATGATGTAATAATAATATATACTGTACATTGACTACCTACACATTTATTCAGGGAATAAACGAATAAACTAATTGTATATAATAATTTAAATTTTTTTTTTTAACGTGTGTAAATGTTTGCACTTCTTAGATGTATTCTAACATTCTAATAGATTCTTATAAGACATGTTATAAAGTTATAAAGTTTATATGCACCTACAGTATATAAATATATATGTGTGAATAATTAGGTAATGTACTATCAAGGCCTTATATTAGTCTTATATGCCTTTATATGTTATTATTAGTCATTATATATACATAGAGCTGCTATAATATATACAGACCTTATAAAGTTTTATAAACTCTCATATAAAGTGCGTTTTATACAGGCTGTGAAAGCTTAGTTTAATATTTCCTAATATATCAAGTTTTATGTATAAAGTATCACCTCATGTATGGTATACAGTCAAGTATAACCTAATGTAGTGGTTATGGAAGGTTATATAGTCTTACACCAGTCATATGAAGGCATAGTCCTCATATGTAGCCTTATATGGAGTAATATACTGTACAATTGGCTATGTAGCCTTATGTAAGTCTCAGTTTAGATTTAATGATATAAAGTTTTAATATTCTGCTTTATATAATGTCTTATACTGTCTTATACAAGTGTCATATGCAGTCTTACTAATTAGTGTTATGTAGTTTTATATGATGTGTTATACAGTTGTATGTCATCATATGCAATCATATAGTCATATCAAATCTTTGTCACTTTATGGAATTATATACATTTTAATCTGATTTGCAGACGTGCGTTCCTATGTAGTCTTATAGAAGTTCATGACTAACACTTGATTAACTATTTTAGTTTAAGTCTGTCTTATGGCCTGTTATAACCTAATGTCATTTAATCTCCTACTATATTATGCTCTTTTTCTGTAATATCTAGGGTTAGAATGATTTTGATTAAATGTTATGTAGTGTTATGTTCAGTATGCTCTTTTAATTTTATGCAGTTATATAGTCTGATATGTAGCCTTATATAAAGTTATATACAGGACAATCTGATACACAGGATTATGTAGTCCTATGCAGCCTTAAATAAGCTTGAATGTGTAGTTTTAATAATAATATTAGGCCTTATTGTGCATGTAGGCTTATAAGAACTTCTGGGCAATGTGAATATGCAGTAATTATAAATACACGTCTAATATTTCATCTTACGTACTCTTACAAAGGTTTATAGATAAGTTATGAGTTAAATATGCATACGGCAGACACTTTATTAAGTGCTCATATGGGGCTTAGTATTAAGTCTTATACAGTATATAACCCTATACAGTCTTATGTACTTTTATAAACAGGATATAAACATACATAAAATCTCAAATCAAGTTTTATGTAGTTGTCATTTATATATTATTATATGTAGTACTGTATATATTTCTATGTAGATTATTAACACAAGTGACTTATCTTCTGAGTTATCTTTATTTGAGGTATATTGCAGTCTTAGGGTTTAGTCTTCTTTAATAATATCTTTATATACAACATTGCAGAATTATATAATCATCATCTTATAAATCTAATATATAAATCTTATACATTTTTATAGATTAATCATAATTTAGACATTACATCTTCTGCCACCTCAATAAATCCTAAATCACATCCTTATCAGTAGCCATATACAATCTTATGTAGTCCTAATACATTTCAGTCTTATGTCTTTATGTAGCCTATACGAACTAATGTCATCTTATAATAGTCTTAAATAATGTGTTATATATCGGAGTTTATAATGACTGTTAATATGTGTTAAGTGTTAATATGCAGCAGCCTTATGCAACCTTATGTCGCTTTATTAAGTGTTTATATATATATATATATATATATATATATATATATATATATATATATATATATATCAATATTTTATAGTGTTTTGTGTAATACAATGCAATTTGTTATTATTAATTTGATATAAAGTATTTTTACGATGTGCAACATTATGTCGGCTTATAAAGACTTTATAACGTGTTCCAGGTGAAACTGTTGTGTAGCTTGTGTAGTGTTGTGTTGTGTAGACATTTAGGAGCCTCGGGTGACTGGAGCCTCAGCCCCTGAAACTCACCCCCGTCCCCGTAGGTCTCGACTCCGTAGCCGTCCTGTAACCCGTTACTCCACGTGCCCTCATACCTGGCGGAGGTGTTGAGGCTCTGGCGCACGCCGTAGCGCCCCTTCAGCCCGTGGCTCCACTCTCCCCGGTAAAGCCACCGGCCCTTGGCCTCCACACCGAGTCCGTGCCTCTTGCCCTGCGCCCAGTGGCCCTGGTACGTGTTGCCGCTGGGCCACGTGTAAACGCCGACCGCCTCAAAGCCGTTGCGCCACGAGCCCGAGTACTCGCCCTGGCCCTTGGGGCCGGTGCAGACGCCGTGGCCGTGGGCTTTGCCGTCCGCCCAGCCTCCGCAGTACGTTCCGCCATCGTCGAAGTCGAACCGGCCGCCCGTCATTCAGCTTCCAGCAACGCAACCAAACCGCGCGCGCGCCTCGGTGGCTTGTGTCGTAGCGTCGGCCGGTCAGGCGCGGGGACTGGCGGCAGAGGGAGGAGGGACGCTGGGGATGGCGATGCCTGCAAATCGTGGAGAGTCGGAGGATCCGCGCGCATCGGGCTCGACGACGGTGGAGGGGAGCGCGCGCGCGCACACGCACCGGAGGCCGCACGCGCTGTAGGCGCCGTCAGTCGCTTTATGACCGTCTCTCTCTCCGTCGGTCTGCCCCCGGAACGCGCGCGAGGAGGAGAGCGGAGCGCACGAGACCCAACCGGAGTGATGACTCGGGAGACTCGGGACCGAATCGGTTCGTTTTTGTAATTTTTAAATGATTCCTTTTAGACGAGTCGTTTTCCGCAATCGATTCACAAGCACTGAAGAACAGAATGTGTCAGGAATCATGAAGAAGCTTCTGCAAGCTGAGACTCCATCCAACACTTCATCCAACACTTTACTCCATCCAACACTTCGTCCAACACTTTACTCCATCCAACACTTCGTCCAACACTTTACTCAATCCAACACTTTACTCCATCCAACACTTTGTCCAACACTTTACTCAATCCAACACTTTACTCCATCCAACACTTCATCCAACACTTTACTCCATCCAACACTTCGTCCAACACTTTACTCCATCCAACACTTGTCCAACACTTTACTCAATCCAACACTTTACTCCATCCAACACTTTGTCCAACACTTTACTCAATCCAACACTTTACTCCATCCAACACTTCATCCAACACTTTACTCCATCCAACACTTCGTCCAACACTTTACTCCATCCAACACTTCGCCCAACACTTTACTCAATCCAACACTTTACTCCATCCAACACTTTGTCCAACACTTTACTCAATCCAACACTTTACTCCATCCAACACTTCATCCAACACTTTACTCCATCCAAAACTTCATCCAACACTTTACTCCATCCAACACTTCGTCCAACACTTCATCCAACACTTTACTCCATCCAACACTTCGTCCAACACTTCATCCAACACTTTACTCCATCCAACACTTCATCCAACACTTCATCCAACACTTTACTCCATCCAACACTTTACTCCATCCAACACTTCATCCAAAACTTTACTCAATCCAAAACTCCATCCAAAACTTCATCCAACACTTTACTCCATCCAACACTTCGTCCAACACTTCATCCAACACTTTACTCCATCCAACACTTCGTCCAACACTTCATCCAACACTTTACTCCATCCAACACTTTACTCCATCCAACACTTCATCCAAAACTTTACTCAATCCAAAACTCCATCCAAAACTTCATCCAACACTTTACTCCATCCAACACTTCGTCCAACACTTCATCCAACACTTTACTCCATCCAACACTTCGTCCAACACTTCATCCAACACTTTACTCCATCCAACACTTCATCCAAAACTTCATCCAACACTTTACTCCATCCAACACTTCATCCAACACTTTACTCCATCCAACACTTCATCCAACACTTTACTCCATCCAACACTTCATCCAACACTTCATCCAACACTTCATCCAACACTTTACTCCATCCAACACTTCATCCAACACTTTACTCCATCCAACACTTCATCCAACACTTCATCCAAAACTTTACTCCATCCAACACTTCATTTGAGCTTTTGATTTCTTCACTCTTCCTGATGAGTCTTTAGTCAGTATTTGTGCTCAACCAATTTCATTTAGAATCTTGACATGTGCAGGAGATTCACACAGCAGGCTAAAGATTTATTATTATTATTATTTTTTCTGCTCTGGAATTGAAAGTGAATTATTTAAAACATATTCTAATCTTTGCTACGGATTCTCAACAATTTTTAGCCAAGAAATATTTCTGAACTTTTCATGGAGATCTTTAAAATGTAAATGATCATTAGTTTACAGTTAATTTACTGTTATGATATTTTAAAAAGCCCTGTTCTACCTGCACCCCTCGGAAACCTGAACCTCACTTTTAGCCTCCGCTTCTGTTTCCAAATCAGTTTATTAAAATGTATTTATTATGGGATTTTATAGAAATTATGGGTTTTGCGTTTCAATGAAGACAGACATCCAAATCTACACACAAGCCACATGTACAGCATATTACAACAAAATACTCGTTTCCTTGTTTTGATATGATTATAAACGCTCTCTTTCTTTGTGTGTATGTGTGTGTGTGTGTGTGTGTGTGTGTGTGTGTGTGTTTTAGAAGAATCCTAAATTAATTTATATCACTGAATACTGTACATGACCCTACATTTCAGTTCCATTTATTTCATCCAAGTGATAACATTCGAACGCTCCCCAAGGTGTCCAGCAGGGGGCAGTAAGTTCAGCTCTTCACTGCTTGTCCTATAGATTATAGAAGGTCTCAGTCCTGGTCAGTTTTTAGTCTCTTATATCAGCTTCGAATAGTTACAACTAAACCCAAACCTCCAGCTTCTCCTCGTTCACCGCACAAGGAGCA
>NC_060903.1:18970705-18983205 GCF_014805685.1 Silurus meridionalis
GGTTTATGGATGTGGTGAGGGAAGACATGCAGGTAGTTGGTGTGAAAGAGGCAGATGTAGAGGACAGGGGGGTATGGAGATGGATGATCCGCTGTGGAGACCCCTAATGGGAGAAGCTAAAAGAAGAAGAGGAAGAGTCATCCATCCATCCAGCCATCTCTCTCTCTCTCTCTCTCTCTCTCTCTCTCTCTCTATCATCGTATCAGCTGGTAGAATTACGTCATGACCTGTTTCAGACAGAAAACTATGAGTTCATGCTTTTATGGCAGAAGTTATTGTTTAAAATGACTGATTCTCATCGTCTCCTTGAGATTCCACTCACAGTCACACAGGCAAAGTTCAGGCACGGTTCAATCTTTAATCTGATATAAATAAAAATATAATTTTATCTTGTGATTCTTTGGAGAAATCTAAAGTTTCATTGAGGAAAGTTCTAAAAGAATGTTTACAAAGCAATTCAAAATGTTCATAAAGGGAAGTAACAACACATTATAGTTTATAAAAACAGTTTTATTTATTAACAAATAAACAACATATATAACAGAAATGCAATACATGCGATAACAAGCGTTCTGTTTAATCAAAGAGTTCCTTAAAAGGTTCCTAGATAGGTTCCTGTTCCACACTGTGTCATAACCACTAACCTAAAGACACCAAACTAACACTTACACCCCTGGTTTTATACCTGTGTGTGTGTGTGTGTGTGTGTGTGTGTGTGTGTGTGTGTGACTAATTTTGTAATAAAACGCTATATATGGTCATGTGTACACTTTGCATACATATGATGTGGAGAAAAAGTTCTGGAATGATCTCTGATGGACATATTTGTACTCATAGTGTGTACTCTCCAACTCTCACAAAACCGTCTCCAAAGAAATGCATACCATTCTTCATTAGTGATGTCGGTTCTAAGAGGAATGTTTTCTCAAAATAGAACTGGGAGAGCCGTGCCAAGAACATGAAAATAGCAACGTTATTACACGTTCCTGTTAGATCAGTGAGAGAGGGAAGAAGACAAAGTGTTCCCTGATGGTGTTCACTCAGGAAGAACTGTGCAGGAGAGCTGAATACAGGCAGGGGGCTTAGCCTTCATCATCACCATCATCATCATCATCATCATCCAAAATAGCACAGAAAAAGAACAATTAAACAGTTTTGGAACATGTAGAATACCTGAAAACAAGGAACTTTGAGTAGGAAACCAAGAAGTAAGGAAATGATTTTCTTTGTCAGTTTTTCCTTCTGTTGGAATTCTTCTGATTTCTTTGTAGAACACTATGATATGAAAGTTTTCCCAGTAGAACCTGTGTTACATCCCAGTCTAGGGTTGGGCCACACAGCATGATTAAAGGGGTGGTGGGTATAAGGTGAACGTGATGGTATCTGGTACTAGGTGAGATAAACAACAATAACAAAAACACTCTTTTTACAAAACCAAGATTACCTTTAAAATAGACCCAAAAGAAAGACAAATCATGTCCTTAACTCCTGCACCAAACACAGAGAAGAAACCCACAGCCAAAAGAAATGGCAGCCACACCCCTACTACCAGTGAACATGACAACACACACACACATATATATATATATATATATATATATATATATATATTTACAACTGCATAATACAGTGACTATTTACAATCAGCTAATTGAAACAAAAAGAAGAAAAACACATTTGGAATCGGAAGAGTAGGTCAATCACTGGTCACAAGAACCAGAATAACAAAACGAACAAAGTGAGCATCGGCCAAGCGAGCCCTGATCCCAGCTTCCGACACGACTTTATAGGTCGCCTCCTGGTGATGTCTTCTGCGGCTTCAGTTAATTGGAGTGCAGGTAAAACCTGGATGGAGTCTCAGAATGCCACCTGCACACATAAACCGCACACCCTATAGAAAGCAATACAACCTGCACAATACTGCGGTTTGTAAAACCTGTTTAAACGTTAAAGACCCCACATTAATCCAAAGAAGGTTTAAAAATGATAAAAGGAAAATGAAAGCTAGTGTAATGATGTGAAAATTGATCACAGGCATGGTGGGGGTCATGGATGTGGTCGGAGCAGTAGATCACAAAAGAGATCCTGTTCACATGGACATGTTTGAGTTCCAATTTCAAAAGAAAATAAACAGCGTCTGGAAAAGGAATTTGAATTTACAGCTGCTATAACGCAAGTGAAAACAAGAACTAACTTGTTCCATTGCGTTAAATGTAACTATACAGTATATGGATAGTTTTTCCGTGTCATTCTTGTTTTGAACTTTGACTTATTCATTTCTATAGCACTTCACCACTGCTCCAGAAATGGGTTTATCGTATATTTCTCCTGTGTGGTTCGGCTCGTGAAATGCGCCGAGGCCAGAAACTTTACAGGGATTTTTCCAGCAAATAAATCTGAGGAGTAAAATCATCCTCCACACGTTCCTGTCAAACCTGAGATCTCACATTTCTCGCATCTGACCACCACATCCAGCATAAAAACATACTATAATTAGGGTTCCTGGTAAGATCATAGATCATCCCACACATAGTGTTTTATGAGTGTACTCATCTGAGTTGGGATTCATGAGTTATGAGATGGTGGAGATAAATCCGAGTCTGAGGTCTGGAGCTTAAACCCAAAGCTGAGCTGCTGGGACATGTGGTGTGTAAATGGTAGTGTACAAGAAGGTCACGGTTATCAGGATGGTTAAAGAAGGTCAAATACGGTGATAAAAGAGTAATACCAGTGTGTGTCAGTGGTAATAAACTTCTACTTAACATACAATTAAAAGGTTATAATTTAATTTGAGGGAAGAACCTTTATTAGTTTCTTGTGTATGTCTGAAAATGGCTTCTATGACGGTTCATAACCATAGGCAGTAATTAAACAAGTGGCTGATGGGAATGCTTCATGACCCTGTAAGAGGCTCTGCAGTAAATATTTGGACAACTGATTTCCCAGTTTGCCAGAATATCTGGCCTGAGATCATTAACTGGAGTAAAAACACAGTTCACAAATCTCCATTTCTTCTCTTTATAAATGCCAAAATCAGCAGCTGCACAGGCCTGAAACGTTGCTGAAACGTGTAAATAGTGGTTTCTGTCATCGAGTTGGCCGAGCTGGAGGTCAAATCTAACAGTGGTTTGGACGGACGGTTAATGAGCTGATACCAGGGAGAAACTGCACCTCTTATAATTTTCATACGGATTACTATTAACTAGGTGCCCCTGTGCACGAAGCCAGCTCCATAGGATATGTTTTTTCATGTTGGTTGGAGAGAAAGGTCTCCTGAGCTCTGACCTCAACCCTATTGAACACGTTTGTGATGAACTGGAACACCGACTGCACCCCAGGCACTTATCATCATTATCAAGGTTTTGAAGGTTTCGTCAAACGACAGCTTAAAACTTTTAATTGAAATTAACTTTCCCTCCAAAAGGTGATGAACAATTTCCTTCACATCAGTGTTTACACACTTAGTTAAAAATTTATTTTTCTACAACCAGAACACCTGCCAATAATCATTAGTTTTTGTTATTAAAGACTTCACAAGTCTTTACTCAGGAGGATCTCTAATTAAGAAGAATATTTTTAGACATAGTTTTTGTGCTTCATGTCTTAATGATTGTCTCCATAAATCAGCATGAGTACAGATGTTTTTAACTATTGCTTATTTTATAGAAAAATAAATAAATAAAAAAATAAAACAAATTTAATATGTTTCCTGGAAAATTCTTCTGTTCATAGAACACAGTGAAAAAACTTGTCACAATTAGATAGGATTAAAAGATTGAAAGAGGACGAGGAAAAGGAGATTCTATAGGAGAAACCAAAAGGTTTTGAGAAGATTCAGGTCTTAGAATCTGTCTCTGTTCCTTTCTCTGTTCCTCACTGAATATTCACTTGTAAAAAATAAACCAATACACCAAAATGGGCACCGAGTTTTCTAGAAGGAGTTTGTATTCCATAGTTTCTTAGAGATACTTTAATTAAAGGAAGGATTTCTGATCGCTTTAGTGTGAGCTAATTATCTACAAAAATGACCCACCTGAATTAGGGTGCAATTACTTTTGCACATACATTATTATATAGATTATTTTCTGTGTGTGGCAGTGATAAATATATTTATTTATTGTTAAACTGTAAGTGTTTCTATGTTGGTGATTTATAAAATATACAGTATATATAAAATGTATAAATGTATTTGTTTTTTCTTTTGCTAATTTATTTTGCTAGCATTGCGGATTCGAGGACACTGATTCATCTCAAAGTTTCATGATAAAATTAGATAATTTTCATAAAACTCAAAATGTCTTTGTTTGGTTTAAAAAAAATCAACATTTATTTCTGGGAAAACATCTTCATCTCCACCATTATTTATTACAATGTTGATTTTTCTACTAAAAAGAATTAAATCATCTCTGAGGATTAGTATAGCGATTTCGTCATGACACTGACAATTATTCACAGCTAATCCCTCCTGTGATTCCTTCACTCACAGCTGGATTAGAAAAGAGAAAGTCTTTGCTGCTGTTTTTAGCACACAAGAACTCTTTTCACTCTCAAAACTGAACACCTCATTATTTTTAGTATTTAAGACCATCTTTAACAAAGAACATCATTATTAGCATCAAACAGCAAATGTTGAACTTTGTGTATTAGCATTTCTCATCTTTCTACACATTAAACCATAATGATCTGCTTTTTAACGCTGTGTTTGAGATGAGTTTTATCAAAATACTGACAGCAAAAGCAATCTAGAACTTTTTTCTAGAAAATTGTTAGCTAACATTCACATGGTTGGTGGTCCATCACGTGGTCAATCGCTAAGAAGTTATAATATTAGCAGTTAGCAAAAAGTTTATGGTTTATATATAGCTTACTAAGCAATTTTAGCTTAACCACTAAAGATAAAAAAAAAAGGTTTGCTAAATATCAGGAAAAATTCCAACCAACAGTAACCACACAGAGAGATACTCAGAGTACATGCTAAGCTCATGAGGTTGCAGAATGAACAATGCATTTATGGTTTATATCCCGTATAGAACTGTCTGGATTTCTAGACCTTTAAAAAAGAACAAATAATCTAATTATAAGGAGAACACTGACTAGCCAGATAAGAACTGTATGGTTTTGGAACTTGGTTAGTTTGCAGTCATGCTAGCAAAGAACACTTTATGGATTGTCACATCTAAAAAGATAAGCTCCACCCACTGGCATTAAAACCAAATAATTTCCTCGACTACTAACGAGTTAACGTTAGCTCTTACTGTGATCCAGCAGAGATTATTTAAAAATGACATGCTCTGTTTCACAAACGATCGTAAACCTTTAGTCCAAATTACACTGAGGGAATAATTCTGTACTGTATTTTTCAAACAGTTTCGATTACAATGATTAGCGTCATGGCTTCATGAGTCATCTTCTGGCCTCTGTGGTGCAGAAAGAGAAATGAGACGAGGCTCAAATGTGAAACAACAATTCTCATCAGCTTTGGCCTGAATCTCTGTTCGGCTCGCCAAATCCCCAAAAACACCGCCAAGCTCCATCCAGCTGTGGTGATGATGAAAAATGAGGCTCAGGGCTTACACTAAACTCAGACCAGAGTAACTGAGCACTGAACTCTACACTCACTTATACTCATTTATTCTCCAATAATTCAGACTAAGTATCACCGTGAAAAAGATTCTTTAAAATTGTTTAATACATTATTATGTATTATGTGTTAATAAGATGTTAATAAGATTATTATAACTGAAAGAGCGCATAAACATTGTGAAAAGTGTGGAAACGCTTCATCGTTTATGGTTTTTAAGAGACTCATGCATGATCTTTTTGTTTTTATGCAACAGACTCTGTAATACAACAGTAAGAACATTAACTTTGACCAAACAAATCTATACATTTCCAGATGTTCCAATTTATTTTCATTAAAAATTCCTCCCTTATCATGAAGATCAGCTTTACACTCTTTACACAGCTTTACACTTCGTTTCTTTCTTTCTTGTGATGAAGTTCATCTCAGAGCAGTTCAGTAGGATTGAGGTGTGGTGACTGGGCAGGTGTTTCCATGATAGAAATCACTCCAGACATCTGTTTGATCTCTAAAGAGCACTTAGAGAACTCAGATGTGCGCTTTGGCTCATCGTCTTGTTGTACGGTGAAGTCGCTTCCAATGAGCATCAGTCCAGATTCAGCTTCATGGTGCTGAAATATGGAATGGAATGTATAGAATGCTAAATATAAACCATAATGTGTGAAGTGGAACGTGACATAACTACATTTATTTCCTCTAAAACATAATGTTATTGTCTGAGGTGTCATTTTGATGAAAATCAAAAGCGTTAAATGTCCCAGTCTGTTGCATGTGAACAAAAAGAACATGAATGTGTCTCATAAAGTTATAAACCGCTGTGATTTTGGAAATGTTTGGGAAATTCAGGACAGGCACTAGCATTCAGATTTAGCACCGGTACAGTAATATACAGGCATAACTAGCAGTGGTGTTAACTAATTTCATGCTAATATTTTTAGCATTTCTAAGTTTTAGCAAAAGGTAATGTTGGTTTGAACATGTGCTGAGGTTGGTTTCAGGATTGAATTCTAGTTGAAGCACCTGCAGCCAACAGATTTCACATCACAAACTGCTTTTCAAATTAGATTTGGAGTTTAATGACAAAAAATAAATAAATAAAAAAATAAATAAAAGCTACAACTTTTTACATTTTTAGCACATGCTAACATCAGTTATATTTGTGATTTCTGGTAAGTTGTGTTAAACTGATGACTTTATTTAACCAGAAAAAGAAAAATAGTTCTGCCTGATCTGCAGAACGTTATTTCCACATGACTCTTTACAGTGAAGGTGTTTTTATTTGAGACGTTATAACACCGTCTGATTTATCAAGCAGGTTTGTGTTGGCTGTAGACACTGGCGAGACGAGAGAATTCTCAGTGAAGCGCACACTTGCTAAACACAAGTAAGTTTGTGAGTGTGTGTGTGTGTGTGTGTGTGTGTGTGTGTGTGTGTGTGTGTGTGTGTATTAACATGTGCCAATATATTGCGCTAAACATCTGTTCCTGCTGTGAGCATCTGCTCAACAAGCTAACTGACTCATGTTTTATTACCATTAATACATCACCACTTCTGTGAGGAACAAATCACTTTTTTTGCTGAAAATAATCACTGGAGCTTCAAATCTCTCTCTGAGGAAAATAAAATTTATTTAATAAAACCTGGGGGAGTTTGAAAACAACATGCACATCTGTGTTTAGATATTAACCAGTAGACACTCGTGTGGTACATGTTAACACCAATTATACCGCATGCTGCTGTTAGCATTTAGTCTCATGTCTGGTATCGGCATCTAACTAGATAAAATACTGTAACATGGGATGTTTTTTAGCTTCGTTTCAATAAACTAGTTAGAAATTTAGGATCGACTCTAAATCAAGACCATTTAGTTGTCTTAATTGGTAATGTTAACTAGACGATAAGGAATTATTCATCGTTAATGATGTAATGGAGTTACAGATACTAGGAGGAATAACAAATGGGAATGTGTGTGTGTGTGTGTGTGTGTGTGTGTTTGTGTGTGTGTAAATGTGTGTGTGTGTGTGTGTGTGTGTGTGTGTGTGTGTGTGTGTGTAAATGTGAGTGTGTGTGTGTGTGTGTGTGTTAATTACCAGATAGAAATACAGGATGAGATGTGAAAAGCGTTTGTTCTGCAGCAGGTGGACCGTGATCGTTTTTTGGCGTGCTTGCAGTCTCAGCAGCTTCTTTTAATATCTCCACACTCACAGGCTGAAAGGCTGCTGGGTTTATTTTCCATCTTTGATGATATAAACACATTAGCTGTAAGTAGAAGCCGTGGATTTGCACTCATCTGCTGCCCTGATTACAGGTTTGTCCTTCGTTTGGGTGCTGTTTATATTTTAATCCCAAATAAACTTTTCCTCTTGTTTTAATTTCACCCTCATTCTACTGCTGGGAATGTATTTTTTTCCTTTTTAAAAAATATCTTGTGTATAATATCTAATGTTAAAATATCATATAATATATGGGCAAAGTTCTGTAAACAGCTTACTTTAACATTCATTTGGGTTTTTTCCCACATTTTGTTCCCTACTGCAAATATAATAACCTCCACTCTTCTGGGAAGATGTTCCTCTACATTTTAAAGGCTGCTTGTGGAGGTTTGTGCTCATTCACTCACAATAGCATTAGTAAAGTCTGGTAGAATGAACCTTAAATGAATACTTCCAAATTTTGTATTCTCTAATCAACATGGAGAAATATTGATGCTTTACGCAAATGTGTATTAATTATTAATTACAAAAACAACATAAAGCATGAAACAAAATTTTCTTGTAAACGTTTTAAAGTTATTATGATGTTTTAAATCACATAAATTATCAGGACACAAAACGGAACCTTTGCTATGTTTCCACACGGACGGTTAATGAGGTGATACCTGTACCCTATAACTTTTATACAGATTACAGAATCAGAGAATATTTTAGTGTGAATTTATTTAAAAGTAGATTTTGAGTTTTCTATTCATATATTTATTCTGTCTGTGAGGTAAATATTCACTGAGATTCAGGTTGTTTTATTTGTTTGTATGTGAAGAGAGATGACAGCGACAGCAGGGAGCGCCCCCTGTCTGTTTTCTTTATTTTATAAAAGCACAGCGTTTTATTATTATAAGTGAATATATAGAATGATGTATTGCTCACAGGGGAATTTAAGTTCACTTCAGCGCTATGAGGAAAAATTGCCACAAAACCCGTCAGCATGTTTGTCGACCCCAGAGGGTAAATTGTGCATTATGGCAGATTTTTGTGGTGATTTAAGACTTGGCGCATCAATAAAACAAATATTTACTGATTAAAAATAATTTTTCAGGGGAGTTTATTTATTTATTATAGTTGAGTAAGGACGTCATGAATAAACGTGTGTTGCGCTGAAGGTTTAATTTATTTATTTATATTTTTAATAAAAATGGTCAAACAGAAATGTGCGCTGCAATAATCGTGCGTTACTGACTGAAGATCCACCATGTAGAACACAAGCAGAGAAAAGATGATGATGATCATGTTCTCATCACTGACTCCCTCTGTCTCATCCACGTTAACCCCAGACTTCTTACTGCCTTCTGCCTGCTCACTGTGAGCTTCAGAAACTAGTCTACTTCTGTGTGTGAGAGAGACAGGAGATGATCCACCAGTGGATTGAAAAAGCAGCACAATGACAGGAAACATGTTGAAGTGCTGAAAATGATGAGAAGAGAAGAAATAAGAAGGAAGAATATTGACATGTCACCAAACAGATTAAAACTAATCTTTACTTAAATACAGTAACGAATACGTCATTACTTCCTATAGTGAATGAATTGTTGCTATAGAAATAATAATGCGATAATTAAAAACTGTCCGAGATGCAGTTATGGAAAATGAATCAACACCTTCTGACCAATCACAATCCAGAATTCAATTTAACCCTGTGTATCTCCCAATCACACAGTGTTTTACATGACATTCTGAAGAGAGTGCACTTATATCTGTTTACATGGGCAGTTAATCTACAGTGTAAAGTAATATCTGGACTAAACCTGGTCCAGGGTCTGAGCAGTGAGTTTCAGCTCATGTGTATCAGTATGATAAATAAAAAAACTAGAAAGAAAGTTGGGTTGTCCAGAGTTCAGGGGGAAATGAGAGGAGGGAGGAGTGTGCAGTGGAGTATGGAGTGCAGTGGGGTCATACAGACCTGCGTCACATCGCCGTCTCAGCCAGGTTTCACCTGCCAACACAAACACTTTAGAGCTCCACTGCTGCACCACAAGAAAAGCACTTCAGATCCAAAACACAGAACAAGTGCACCAGGATAACGAGTATGTCCTGAAAAACCAAACCTGAAAACACTGAAACACGCTGAAGCCTGAGAGAAACAGAACCCTTACAAAAATATTTGCAGAATGGTGATGGATATGCAGGATGTGTGCATCAGAAAGACGTTCAGATTCACTCGCCATCTTCCTTTCTTACTCACACTGGAATTATGGGATTGAACAGTGTCTGGTGTTGTGATCTATTCGTTTCTAATCCACAAAATCTGAGATAACAACTTGAGTTCTGGATTGTGATTGGTCAAAAGAGGCGATGATTAATTCTCTAAAGCAGCATGCGTAATGTGCTCATTCTGATACGTGATCGTTTCTATAGCAACAGATAAATAACTTCAGGATGTTCTAATATGAGGAAGTTTTCTAGAATGGTACACAGCAAATACAGTTCATTTATTCATTTATTAAAAGCTGAATAAATTAACTGTATTTGCTGTGTAACATTTTAGACTTTTTTAGACTTGGTGTCATGACTGCATGCTCTTTACTATTATTATCCTTTTTACTATTCTGATAAAACTTTATTCTGTTTTATTATATTTAATGTCCTCTGGAAATTCTTCTTCATAGTATGCAAATGATTATGATGAATAAATTAATATGCAAATCAAACGTCTCTGTCAATTACGTGGCATAATTTGGAGAATTGCCTAATTAAGCCTCTTTTGTCTGCCATTTATGCATGAGAGAGGAGAACCTGTAGGATCTTTGATCACTTCTGTAGGTGGATCTCTTGGCAGTCTGTAAATAGAGATGGTTGGTTGAAGTGTATCTGATCCAGGTAATAGGGAGGGAACTGAGAGCACCTACAGCCAGCTTCCTGGCTATATAACCAGGAATGGTGCTGAAGGAGAAGTGGGAGGTTTTTTTGCAGAAAGCAGACAGAGTTATCAGATCCAGCTGCTCTCAGGGTTTTACTCATTATAGAGGGTAAGAGCTCTGTTTCATGTTTTGCGCTCACTTCTGGCTCACTTTTTACCTTTTAATGCACTGCATTCACTTGTAACTGCATGCGTTCTGCTCCGACACTGCACTGATTTAAGTCTCCATGTGCAGACTGATGGTCTCTCACGCTGTCCGTGTTTCTGCAGGACATCAGCCTTGAGGAGAGCATGAGGAACCTTCTCGTCGAACTCATCCTCTTATTCATGGCCGCTCCAGTGAGCACAGGCACGCTGGGAAACACCACCGATTCCCCCGCAAGCGTGTCAGGGCCCGGGGTGGATCACGTGACAGAGTCGACGATCAAATCGAGAAGGAAGCGATATATTTCTCAGAGCGATATGTTGGCCATCGTTGATTATCACAATCAAGTGCGAGCTCGAGTGTTTCCTCCAGCAGCCAACATGGAGCACATGGTGAGTGACCTGAGCGCCATCACACCTCCTACTCCTGTTAGTCACGGGAAAAGAGAATAAAGATTTAAATATAGATAAATATAAATGTTTTATTTATGAATAGTATCATCTGCTAGCCACACCAGCGGTCAGTGGTGTCCAGGGTAATGAATGACCTGAATATAAATATGATTGGATCGTTTATGGCACGAAATCCAACTCTGGAATATGATTGGATAACGGATGCTGATTGCATGATTATATTTCTGATTTAATGATCAGCGATTCTGCACAACATACTGACGGGAAAGTGAACTGTTTAATACGGGAAAGTCTTCAAAGTACTTTTTTAGAACAGATACAATAAAGCAGGATGTTTGCTGTATTGGATGCCATACTTTGATTTAATAAACTACTGAATGAAAAATAATTGGAAAACAAACACAAAACTGTAAGAATGTATTTATTAAGAAACGTCAGTGTGTTAATTTTATTATAGAGTTAAAATGTTATGTCTTTAACTCACTTTGTAACGCTTTAATCTGTGCAATGTGGTCGCCTGGGGCATGAACTCTGACTATAGATATGATTGGATCATTTGATGGCGGTAAAGTTCAGAGCAAGGATGTGATTGGGTCGTTTATGGCGCCAAAATTCGAAGGTCGGATCTGATTGGATGCCGCTGTTGTTTTTTCCTGTAACACATTCGCATGGCTGATATAATTGGTAAGTGATCGGATATCTGAATATTAGTAATAAAGTCAATTAAAATAAACTATTAGTAAACTATCTAAATTTAATACATATTTAAAAAATTCTCATAAACTTTGGTGTTTAAAACTTTTTGCTTTGGTATGAGTGTAACTGATGGCCAGGCGCCATTTTGTTTGCTGCTCCCTCTAGTGGACATTATTAAACATTTTAGTGATTTTTTCTTCTTCTTTTTTTTACACTGCATTAAATGTCCTTAAAAGGCAAAATCTATTTTAAACGTTGGTTTCTAATTCTGGAATGAATATAAATCGAATTAGATGCGAGTTGCTTTTAAATAGAAATAGCATTTGTGATTGAATCTGGCAGAAAATATGTGCCTGGAGTCCTGGATTAGATTAGCAGATTTGCTTTGCAGCTCTGATTACAGTTGTTCTATATTTATAGTATATATCTTGTGGATTGAGGATCGCTGCATCACCATGTCATTTAGCTCAGAGTCCCACACAAATCACATCACAGCGATGCTGCTTTTGGGCTACAGAAAGGCACGGATGGATGA